>NC_142932.1:2837237-2999737 GCF_046866305.1 Octopus bimaculoides | reverse complement strand
CATGTACACCATAAAATCCATTTCAGTGCTGCCCAACATGTCTGTTGAAATCACCAGCCATGATAATAAGGTCTTTGTCATCCATCATTAATGCAATCTGCTGAAGGGTCTCATAGAAATGGCTCCTTTGTTCATCTACCATATGCTGACATTATTGCTACAGTTGTATAATCGAATACTAATCTTAGGTTAACAATTCTATCACACCTCTATCATTTTATCTACCCATTTCACTGCTGAGACTATGTCTACAGTACCTATGCCTTCACTGTTACCTTCCTAGAAGATTTTGTGCCCCTATTCCTTGCCTATGAGGAGTCCAATAGAGGCTCTCCTCCTTATCTCTAGCACACAGCACATCTACATACTTCCACTCTAATATTTCAACTATCTCACCTGAGCAAGCTTTCATTGTACTGATGTTGATCATAACAGTCCTAAAGATACGGCCTCTGGAAGAATGAGTGGAGATCTTGGGTATTGTTTTAAATTCCTGAAAAGATGTTTGCAAGCACCTGCTAGCAGGTGGTGAGTCTTTGGATGTGTTTTGGGAAACAGGTATTTATTGCTCAATGAATTCGGTTTGTGAGTTCCAATGTTTTGAGGTCACTATTATTCATAGCTCTGTGTGAGTCAAAGTAGTAACACCTGCCAGGATTCCAACTATGGTTAATTAGCATGTCACAGAATTTCCTCCAGAAGAAGGACTAATGTACTGGGGCATTGTCCTGATGCGAGAAGACCCCTTTCATCAATTTTCCTGGGTTTAATCTTGATAACCTTTCATAACCGCTTCAGCAAGTTGGCATAGTAATCTCCATTAATGGTGTGGCCCATTTGAAGATATCCAATAAATGCAATGCCTTTTGCATCCCAAAAAACTGAACCCATCACCTTCCCTGCAGATGAAATGACCTTCACCTTCTTTGGAGCAGATGAGGTGAAATCTTTCCATTGCATGGATTGTTTGCTTGTCTCTGACCCAAAGTGATGAACCCAACACTCATCCTGGGTTAGGAAATGTTCAAGGAAACTAGCTGGACCTGCCTGAAACAATGTGATATTTTCCTGTAATGTGGTCAGCTTAGTGCGCTTTTGATCAGATGTCAGAAGATGTGGCACCCACCAAGCAGAAACCTTCATCATGCCTAGTTCATTGTACAGAATATTCTCAATTTTCTCAAAAGATATGCTAATAGCATATGTTATTTGATTTTTAGTCAATCACCTGTTTCTTCAGTTGTGGTAGTTGCAGGATGTCCAGACGTTGGATCATCTTTGAGATTCTCCCTTCCCCTCCTAAGTTCAGCTGCTCACTTTGGATGAAGCTGGAGCATCATCCCCTAATGTAGTAATCTTGTCAGCATGATTATCCATCGGGACTAAACCCTTTTTCTGCAGGTACTTGATAACACCACGATGCCAAATTTTGTCAATTTTCTAGAGAAGTCATTAATAGATACTTTTGGAATCTTCTTTGAACAGTCAGATGTCAGTTTACCTGGAAAGAAACAATGTAGTTTTTAATAAGAAGAGTTGAAATTAATGCATGCAAGGTTTCACAGCTCTTGCATCATTCCTTCATAGTCAGTCTGTGAACTTTTCAGCCCACCCTCGTAGTAGAGTATATTTGTGTTTCATATTGAAGATTCATCTCAGTACACGAAGTTTTTCAACATCCTTATTTGAGCTTTCCTGATCAATGATGTCCATTAAAATGTGATGGATTTGGGAAGCTATGCTGTTTTTGTCCTTCACATAGGCATTAACAGAGACTGAAAGCTGGCCATAAACAATTGTGAATTTGTGTTACAGACTCAGTTTGCTATGTGTTTACATGCTACAGGAGCTTACACTCTGTACAATGCTGTTTATTCAATATACAAATTATTCTTGCTTGTATTGCTTTCAACTCAGTAGATCTGAGGGTAATTATCAGGCAAACATATTAATAAAGGATTTGGATAACAATAGTAGTAGTAGTAGTAGCAGTAGTAGTAGTAGTAGTAGTAGTAGTAGTAGTAGTAGTATATGATCTGGTCTATCAGCCCTTCAACCAGTAAGCCAACAACCTAACAACTCAGTCATCTACTGTCCTGTAAATTGAGATGGCTTACACCTAAAAGTAAAATATAAAAAGAATCAAATTTTTAAAAATAGATAAAAAATAATAAGCAAAATCTATAATGTAAGATACATGCATAAAAGTTGCAAGGTATCTAATTGCTATTGGTATTGATTTAATCCCCTTGTCTCAGTCCAGAGCTTTCATCTCTCCTGTTTACCTGCTGTGTTTTGAAAAGCTACACAGACAGGATGAAAAAAAAGCAAGAATCAATGCTGCAGTTAATGAGGAAAGTAGATAGCTATTTCTCACAGGGCCTTTAATGGATATTATTATTATTAGGGTGATGGATTGGTACAATCATTAGAACATTGGGAAAAATTACTTAGCAGTACTTGTCCTGGCTACTTATGTTCTGAGTTCAGTTTCTGCTGAGGTCAATTATGCCTTTAATCCCTTCTGTCCTTCAAAATTACTGGCCTTGTCCCTAAATCAGAAGCCATTGGACAAAATGCTTAGTTATATTTCTCCTGGTTCTTTATGTTTTGAGTTCAAATCCCAACAAGATCAACTTTGCCATTCATTTTTTTAGAGGTTGACAGAATAAAGTAAGGCTAAGTACTGAGTTTGATGTAATTGACTAATTCTTCCTCCTAAAATTGCTGGTCTTGTGTCAGCAATTGTAGTAGAAGAGCTGGCAGAATCATTAGCCTGCTGGGCAAAATGCTTAGCAACATTTTGTCTGTCTTTACGTTCTGAGTTCAAATTCTGCCGAGATCGCCTTTGCCGTTCATCCTTTCAGTGTCAATAAAATAAATATCAATTGAGTGCTGGAGTTGATGTAATTGACTTACTCACACTCTGAGATTGCTGGCCTTGTACCAAAATTTGAAATCATCATCATCATCATCATTATTATTATTATTATTATTATTATTATTATTACTACTATCCTACTACTACTACTACTACTACTACTACTACTACTACTACTATACTATTAGTACTACTACTACTACTACTACTACTACTACTACTACTACTACTACTACTATTATTATTATTATTATTATTAGTCAAGATGAAGAGTGCGATTTTAGATGTTTTATTTTTTGAACAATATTTCGACAGAACGTCTGTCTTTCTCAAGTTCAAACCAAAAGGTGATTGAAAATACAAAATTTTGAATTTTCAATCACCTTTTGGTTTGAACTTGAGAAAGACAGACGTTCTGTCGAAATATTGTTAAAAAAATAAAACATCTAAAATCGCACTCTTCGTCTTGACTATTTACCTTCATGAAGAGTTACGTCAATCCTTTTTTTAAAATATTATTATTATTATTATTATTATTACTACTACTACTACTACTACTACTACTATTACTATTATCATTATTATTATTATTATTATTATTATTATTATTATTATTATTTCTTATTATTATTATTATTATTATTGTTACTACTACTACTACTATTATTACTATTATTATTTTATGTTTGACTTTTGTTTTGCATTTGTACAAGTTGGATCCAAGTCTCACCCTGAGACCTCAAGAGACAAGTTAGAAGTTCATGTAGGTGTTATGCCTAGGGTACCATATATTTGGATTTGTACAGTTTTGTTCTAGTGAATGTTTAAGAAACCATAAGAAAATTATGTGTTTGTTTTAAAATTTGAGATCACATAGACAGTATTTTACGTAGGATATGGGCAGTTCCCATGAGCACTATCTTTTGAACTTCAGCCATTTTGGGGTTTCCTGGTATCTGAGCTAGGTAGTAATCAGCCCATTTCGCTGTCATTCCCAGGGCACCTATGACAATAGGTATTGTTTTCGTCTTCAGATTCCACATTTTGCTAATTTCTATTTCAAGATCTTTATATTTGCTCAGTTTTTGGTAGGTCTTGACAGATACGTTTATATCGATTGGGACAGTCATATCAATGAGGAAGCATGATTTTTGTCTGAAGTCTTTCAGTATGATGTCTGGCCTATTTGCGTCTATCTTTCTGTCAGTTTGAATGGTGAAGTTCCAGAGGAGTGCAATGTGATCATTTTCAAGTACTGGGGGTGATTTGTGTTCCCACCAGTTTTTGTCATGGGGCAAGTCCAGGTTTTTGCATATTACCCAGTGAATATATTGTGCAGCTCTATCATGCCTGTTGAGATACTCTGTAGGCGCAAGCAGACTGCACATGGAGGCAACATGATCGATGGTCTCATTTTGTTGTTGGCGTATATGACATAATGGGGAGCTGCCGTTCTTTAATATGTTGGCCTGGTAGTTCTTTGTAGGTAGGCATTGATCTTGGGCTGCTATGATAAACCCCTCTGTTTCTGATTTCAAGCCAGAGGCCATTAACCATTGGTGGGTAAGGGCTTTGTCAATATCTGCATTATTCGCTCTCTTTGGGTATTTGCCATTGAGAGGTTTTCCATGCCATTTTTCAGTCATATTATTATTATTATCATTATTATTATTATTATTAGTATTATTATTATTATTACTACTATTACTACTACTACTACTATTATTATTATTATTATTGTTGTTCAGTAGTTTTATTTTTATAACGTGCTTTCACTTCACTACCGAGCACAGCTCTGTGCACCTTGGGAATGTGCTGTGGTTTGCTGTGGTGCTCTTATGTTTACTGTATTGAAAGTGTTTTGCATAGAATGTGTGCAGTACCAAGGATGAGCCACTTCCTGGAAAGTTCCGAGAATGGTACTTCCTGAAAAGTTCTGAGGAGGAACTACTTCCTGGAAAGATCCGATGGTGGTGCTTCATGGAAATATCCGAATATGAGCCTATTCCTGGAAAGTCCCGAGGATTTCCTGGAAAGTTCCAAGGATGAACCACTTCCTGGAAAGTTCCGAGAATGAGCCACTTTCTGGAAAGTTAAATGATTTACTGGAAGGATCCGAGGTTGAGCTACTTCCTGAAAAATTCCGAGGATGAGCTACTTCGTGGAAAGTTCCGAGGATTTCCTGGAAAGATCCTAAATGAAGCACTTCCTGGAAAGTTCCGAGGATGAGCCATTTCCTAGAGAGATCCAAGGATAAGTTATTTCCTGGAAAGTTCTGATGGCTTAATGGAAATATCCTGGAAAGTTGTAAGGGCTTATTTGAAAGATCCGAGGATGAGTAACTACCTAGAAAGTTCCCATGATCGGACTTCCGGGAAAGTTCCGAGGGGGTTACTTCCTGGAAAGTTCCGAGGATGAGCAATTTCCTGGAGAGTTCCGTGGATTTCCTGAAAAGTTCCAAGGATAAGCTACTTTCTGGAAAGTTCCGATGATTTCGTGGAAATATCTGAGAATGAGCCACTTCCTGGAAAGTTCCGATGATTTACTGGAAAGATCCGAGGATAAGTTGTTGCCTGGAAAGTTCCGAGTGTTTCATCGAAATATCCGAGGATTTCCTGGAATGTTGCGTTGGTTTATTGGAAAGATCGGAGGATGAACTACATCCTGAAAAGTTCCGAGTGTTTCCTGGAAGAATCTGAGGATTAGCTACTTCCTGGAAAGTTCCGAGCTCTTCTTGGAAAGATCCGAGGATGAGCCACTTCCTGGAAAGTTCCGATTATTCCTGGAAAGTTCCGGTGATTTCCTGGAATGATCCGAGGATGAGCTAGTTCCTGGAAAGATCCAATGGTGGGGCTTCTTGGAAATATCCGAGTATGAGCCTCTTCCTGGAAAGTTCCGTCGATGGCACTTCCTGAAGAGTTCAGAGGTTTTCCTGGAAAGATCCGACTATGACTCACTTCCTAGAAAGATCCGTGGATGAGCTACTTCCTGGAAAGTTCCAAGGATGGTAGTTTCTGGAAAGTTCCGAGGATGAGCTACTTTCTGGAAAGATCAGATGGTAGGGCTTCCTGGAGATATCCGAATATGAGCCGCTTTTTGAATTTATTAATCAAATATATACACATAATATATTCAATGCTGAATTTTTTATTCCTGTCTCAATACGTGTACCAAAACAACCCAGTAGTATTCCCGCTTCTTTGATGAAGATATATACAGATAAACTCCATTCCCTTTGCTTGGTCAGATCCGTAGAGTGTTCGTTTTTGGTAAGGTGAGAATTGTGTTTATTTATATATGTTTTCTTGAACAATACTATGCTGATGAGTGGAGTCTAGATTCATTCTAGTAATTGCGAAATCGGTCGATACATAGTTGAGTTATTTAAAAGAAAGTTGGTCTTCTTCTTCTGGTTGTTTTCCTCACATTCGGTACTAAATGTGTTTATTTTGGGAAGTCCAGTGTGTGGCATTATTCTGTAGTAATGCCCCTTATATAAATATAAACGAGTAATTATATTCTTGGGAATAGAAATTTTCCTTATGAATTTTTTTACACACTGGCTTCCTGATAAAATTCTTGTAAAAGATTGTTATCCCTTTTTGAATTTATTAATCAAATCATCTCATCATCATCTTCGTTTAACGTCCGCTTTCCATGCTAGCATGGGTTGGACTATTTGACTGAGTACTGGTGAAACCAGATGGCTACACCAGGCTCCAATCTGATTTGGCAGAGTTTCTACAGCTGGATGCCCTTCCTAACGCCAACCACTCAGAGAGTGTAATGGGTGCTTTTACATGTCACCCGCACGAAGGCCAGTCGGGCGGTACTGGCAACGGCCATGCTCAAAATGGTGCAATTTATGTGCCACCCACACAAGAGCCAGTCCAGGGGCACTGGCAACGATCTCGCTTGAAAATCCCACAAAGGCCAGCCAGGCGGCACTGGCAACGGTCACGCTCAAAATGGTGCATTTCATGTGTCACCCGCACATGAGCCAGTCTGGGGGCACCGGCAAGGATCTCGCACGAGAATCCTACGATGGCCCCGCACAAGAGCCAGTCCAGGGGCACTGGCAATGATCTCGCTCGAAAATTTTTTCATGTGTCGCCCACACATGAGCCAGTCCAGGGGCACTGGCAACGATCTCGCTTGAAAAATTTCATGTGTCACCCGCACATGAGCCAGTCCAGGGGCACTGGCAACGATCTCGCTTGAAAATCCTACGACGGCCCCGCACAAGAGCCAGTCCAGGGGCACCGGCAATGATCCCACTCGAAGGTCCATACACATGCTGCGGGCACAAGTGCCAGAAAGGGGACGCTGGGCACAGGTGCCATCACGATTCCGATTTCGCTTGCCCCAATAAGTCTTCGCAAGCTGAGTTTTGTGTCTAATGAAGAAGACGGCGTTGGCATGGGTGCCAGTCATCGAATTTAACTCGATTTCGATTTCACTTGCCTCAACAGGTCTTTGCAAGTGGAGTTTGGTGTCCAATGAAGGAAGGTATGCATAAGTGGACTGGCTGAAGCCATAGATTTAGGTCTCACTTGGCTTGCTGGGTCTTCTCACGCACAGCATATTTCCAAAGGTCTCGGTCAGAAGTCATCACCTTGGTGAGGCCCAATGTTTGAAGGTCGTGCCTCACCACCTCATCCCAGCTCTTCCTGGGCCTACCTCTTCCACAGGTTCCCTCAACTGCTAAGGTGTGGCACTTTTTCACACAGCTATCCTCATTCATTCTCGCTACATGACCATACCAGCGCAATCGTCTCTCTTGCACATATATATATATATATATATATATATATATATATATATATATACATATTTATACATATGTACATATATATTTACATATATATACATATATATATGTATATAAATATACATAGATATATATATATGTATATAAATATACATAGATATATATATATGTATATAAATATACATAGATATATATATATGTATATAAATATACATAGATATATATGTATATATATACATATATATATGTATATATATATATATATATATATGTATATATATATATACATATATATATGTATATATATACATATATATATGTATATATATATATATATATGTATATGTATATATATATATATATGTATATGTATATATATATATATATATATATATGTATATATATATATACATATATATATGTATATATATATACATATATATATGTATATATATATACATATATATGTATATATATACATATATATGTATATATATACATATCTATATATGTATATATATACATATCTATATATATATATATATATACACATGTATATATATATATGTATATATATATAATATATATATGTATATATATAATGTATATATATGTATATATATAATGTATGTATATGTATATATGTATGTATATATATATATATATATATATATATATATATATATATATATATATATATATATATATATATATATATATATATATATACATGTATACATATATATACAGTGTACATTTAATCACATAAGAGGTATCCGTCATAGGATTCCTGGCATGCTAGAAGGAATAGCCAAAGTCCCTCCAGGAGATAGATGATAAATGTTTTTATTTTTCTTTCCCTTCTAATTTTATCCCTAATAGTGGTTTGGATTTTGTCTATTCCTTCTAGCGTGACAGGAATCCTATGACAGATACCTCTTATGTGTTTAAATGTACACTGTATTTATATGAATAATATATAGTCTATTGACTAATTTTTCTACATGTAGGCCACTGGTAGTAGAAATTTCTAAAATTTTTATTACCCTGATGTTATTAATTATATATATATATATATATATATATATATATATATATATATATATATATATATATATATATATACATGTGTATATATATATATATATATATATATATATATGCACACACACATGTGCCAGAGTGGCGGTGTGGTAAGTAGCTTGCTTACCAACCACATAGTTCCGGGTTCAGTCCCACTGCATGGTACCTTGGGTAAGTGTCTTCTATTATAGCTTCGGGCTGACCAGAGCCTTGTGAGTGGATTTCGTTGACAGAAACTAAAAGAAGCCCATCGTATGTGTGTGTGTGTGTGTTTGTGTGTCTGTGTTTGTCCCCTCCCCCCACCATCGCCACTTGACAACCAATGTCGGTGTGTTTACGTCCCCATATCTTACCAGTTTGGCAGAAGAGACAGATAGAATAAGTACCAGGCTTACAAAAAATAAGTCCTGGGTCCATTTGTTCGACTTAACGCAGTGCTCCAGCATGGCTGCAGTCAAATGATTGAAACAAATAAAAGAATACACATATATATATACATGCATGCACACACACACACACACATACGTATGTATTTGTGTTTCCACGTGTCTTTATATTGACACTGTTTGAACCATAGAATCATTTCTTCACATCTTCCATGAAAGTGTAGCTCAGCACTTTTATCAGTTTCAAAATTTGAAGACCAGCCAATTAAAAATATCTTAGTTGAAACAACAACAGGAAGGACTTCCAGTCATAGAACACTCAATAAATATCTTCCGACCCATGTCAGTATGGTAAAAATAGATGTGAAAAACAACACAGCTCCTCTCACTCTGCTTTCCCTATACATCGATAATGTTGAACAATAATGAGGATTTTAACTCAGGGAGTTGAGGGATGAAACTAAATAACATATATACTCTCTTCTCCCACCATGCCTGCCAACTCCCACCCACTCACTCACTCTTGTTAATAATACTCCTTAATGCTAACAAGCTACTGATTAGTATAGGATATGAAACTGCATGTTCGTACTTGCAGTCATAACTGCCTCTCCTTTATATATTAGTGTCCCCTTGGGATCTTGTTTCCCCTCTCTCATTCTGTTTCTCTCTTCCTCCCTCACTCTCTCTTTCCCTTTTTGTCTTTTTTTTTATTCAAGATTGGGAGGAGTTTTGTTTTGGTTAGCTGTTAATAGTTTAGATTATATCTATGTGCATGTCTCTTTGTGTGTGCTTGTATGTACAAGTTTTATAACGTATCTGTTTATATGTGTATGTGCTTTGTGTGGAGAAGAGAAGGGGCAGCTGTAATTGTTTTTACTTGCAACTGTTTTGTGGTACAAATATCGATTTGATTTAAAGGATGGTTTACTGGAGAATGATGTTGTGTATGTATATGCATATGTGCATACATACATACATGCATGCACATGCCTTAAAATAGGTCAACCGAATGGAGAACGTGTTTTTTAACAATGTTTTTTAGTGTAGTGTTTTCATTCAAAGAGGAAATGATTGAGCTTCCATGCAGTAGCCCTAGTTTCTAGAAATAGCAGCAAAATTGCCTCAAATCATGTTATTTTTAAGAAGAAAAGAGAGAACATGTCAGATAATTTAGTCCCTGGCATACAAAAGGTTCATTGCTGAAACACCTTTAATAATAGATCTATCCAATCTGGATTGGACAGGGTCTAAACAACAGCTTGAGTTGGTGAGTCAATAAGCTGCCACTTTAGCAGTTGATGGATTGGCAAAGGAAGGGGAAAGGGTTGAAACTGGTTACTGGCGCTGCATTCTATTAAAATCAAAGGCAATTACCTCGCAGCATCATAATCCATCTATTTGTAAATAGATGCCTATTGTGTACTACTGCTCTCTGTTTTAAAGTAGCGAATGTTGCATAGAAATTAAGGAATTTTCCATTAGTTTGTAGAAGTGAACTCAACTTTTGCTACAGTAAGTGGGAGTGTAACTTGAAGAGGGTACGGGCTCCTTTTGTTTGATTTGCCTAAGATACATTGAATCCACCCATTGGATAGTGAATGCCCAAGTGGATAATGAAAAATCTCTGCCTCCACCACTAGATTCAAGGTGAAAGGAAATTGCTCATAACTTGTTTGGGATATGACTTAGACAGAAGATGGCCTTTCCACACATGGCAAGACATCCAAGCCTAGTCAGAAGAAGAAGAAGGAACTACAACTCAGTTTGGAATCTGGCTCTAATACCTGTAAAAGAATCATTTCGCTATTGGCACATAATGGGCCAGTGGTGGCATTAAATTGAGTGACAGTATCTACTTTCCAATGGGCTTCCATGCAGTTTCTATCTTCCTAATTTCACTCACATGGTTTGTGTCAAGGTGCTGTACAGCAGGATCCAACTTGGAATCACAAGCTTACAAAGGAAATTGCTCTACCATACAGCCGTACCTGAAAATTGTTACAGTTGATGTAGATTCTGAAGAATTAGAGGTTCATATGTATTATAGAAACGCATCTGAAGAAAATGAGCTGAAATAAGGCATTGATTTTCGATATAACAGCTTACACATAATGTTATATTACTAACATTAGGAAAGGCAAAGGGTATATAGGATGGAATGTGGAACAGTAGTATCAACAAAAGGGTTTCACTGTAGATACAGCTTCCATATGGTCTTGTGCCTCTGAATCCAGCTAGCTCTTATTCTCATGCAGCCAACGTTGAGTGGTATATTCCCTACTAGGTAATGACTTAGCAGCTATAAATGATAAAAGCTTACTATCATCAATATCTGATGATAAGTTGAGAAATGCTAAAGTTATACCATTTAGTCTACATTTCGAGTTCGAATACAAATAGGATTCACTCTGCCTTTTAATCCCTCCGTTGTCATTAACATTAGCACCAGTGATACACTAAGATCGATTTAGCCACTTCCATACAAATCTGTGGCCTCCTACCAATGTAAAATTGTTTTAGGACAAGGCACCGAATTAGCTTTGTTTGCAGAGAATGAAACTATAGCTGGGTTGAAGAGAATATCTCTTTATTACTGGTAGTTACTTTTATTCACACTCACTCACCTGCCCACACTCTTTCTGCATAGCAGTTGTTGTTTGTCATACAGATTCTCTCTCTCTCTCTCTCTCTCTCTCTCGACCACACTGGAGCAAGAGAAAGAGAGAGTGGGAAACAGCAAGGGTACAAAAGAGAGCGAGAGGGAGATGGTGGTGAAGTGCAAAGACATTCTCACAAGGAAACGGGGATCAGAATATAATTGGGAATGGTAAAGAAAGAGAGAGATAGGTGATGGCAAGTAGCAGAGCATACCCCCAAGGTATGGACAGCATATATAAGTGGCAGGGTATTGCCAAAGAAGCATAAGGGCCAAGAGTAGTGCAGTGACTGGTGAACACCTGGGTATAAAGAGGGGGTGAGGATTATGGGATAGCAGTGATACAGTGAGCAGGGCCATAAGGACAGGACAAGATATAAGCCTAGTGCATGGAGAGGAAATGAGAGGAAGGGAAGAGATGTAGTTTGGTTGGTTGGGGTAGGATGTGTGTGGAAAGTTTTGTTGTTATGTGTTGGTGAAACACACAGCACTTCTAGAACTCAGTTTCACTGATGTCCAGACTGAGTTCTAGCTGCTGCAATATGAAAGATATCTCAAGATAATCTCTATGACTCATACAAGTGGTAGAATTTATCTGTTTCCCACTTTAATTCTGGCACTTGGTTGATTTTAATGGAGCCCACTGTGTTGCAATCATTCAGACTAGTTCTTCCTCTCTTCCTCCTACACCAGACTCAAGATCACTTTAAAATATCATGGACACCACCCTTCCTCCTTTGAATAAGATATTTTTTTTTTAAAACCATTCACAAAAAGCCTCTGACATTCATCCATCTAATATTTGGGACAATCTTCTTGATTCGAGGAAATCTTTTGTTTTGATTCCCCAAATAGATTACAGTATAATTATAATTCTGTTGGTGTCATAAAGAAAATTCTTTTACTTTTTTGAAATAGTTGATAAAATGTAAATTGTTCGTGAATATGTTATATAATAAACCATCAGAAGGCATAAGAGCCACAATGCAACATGCACTACAAACAAAAACATATATAAAGAAAATGTATGAATTGTTAATTGGGAACCATTGAGCTACATAAATGAAACATTCAACATTCAATTTTATAACAATCTCTTGTCACTTCCTTTCTCTGTGTAGCAGTGGCTCACAGACTCACTGATTAGATTTCCCTTTAAAAATATAAATATTTAATGAAGCAGCTATTGTTTGCACTTATGAAAGATAATGTGTTTTACGAGAGAATAAAAATTAAAGTATCTATAAAAAGAGAAAGAAAAACACCTTTCTATCCATTACGCAGTATTTAAAAGGTTTGTTGATGATAGGTGTGGCATTCATTTAGTTATGAATGAAGCATACACTTCCATTAATTTCTATTTGGTAATATGTGTTCTAATGAGGCGATTACATATCATAACATGTAATTTATTAAATGCAATATATATCTATGTAAATATTTATTAAACTAAAATTTTTTTTTTTTTTTACATAATTAAATTTTTATGTTTTTACATGGGCTGGTCTTTTTTTTTTTTTTTTTTGTCTGAGTTATTTTGTCGATTTCTTCTCACTGAAGGAATTGAATTTTGGTGATTATTTTCTTTAACCATTACTTTCCCTAATAGTTGCTTTGTTTACTACCAGGTACATTAATGGCTATAATCTGCATGTGTCATCATAATTATTTCATGTCCAATTTGCCTGGATTTGACAGGTCTTCTCCACCACTGCATCACATCTATTGCGCTACTTTTTAATTTTCTTCATGAGATTTAGCATCCTAAGACTAACCTTCAGCATTTCTGTTCTTATCTTTCTAAGTGTTCCTCATCCCCATGTCCATATTAGTTCAATTTTCTTTTTTACATACTGCAGTCAGTTCCTCTTACACCCAGATTGATAGCAAAGAAAGAGACATTTGTAATGATCAAAGACCATTAACCAAACTTTGCTTCTAACCCCAAATGCCATTTGATCAACCTTGCAAAGTCTGAGATTGGCTTCGTAAGCAAGTAGCTGATTAGAAGGATCAACAATGAGGCCTCACTCTCTGGTATAACACCAACAAGGTCATCACATGGTTTAAAACCAACAGCAGCAGGAGTAGATCAAGGTTTACCTAATTTGATATTGTGGATTGTTGCCTGTCTGCATCAAAGGTGTTATTGTATAGGGCACTGGATTTGGTAGTATCTATACTGAGATTAGAGATGAAGATGAAAGCATTATCATGCATGCCAGAAAGACTCTACTCATCAACAAGGGTTTGGCTTGGACCAAATGCTCTAGACCAGAAGGCTCATTTGATTTAGCAAGGGGGGCATTTCATGAGGCTGACGTGTATGATTTTATTGGGTGTTTATTTTTTTTTGTCCTGAGCTTACTTAATAAGTTCCCTTCTACTAGCTTTGCTCTCTACAGGTACAATGCTTTGACAATATCAAGAGGAGTGAATTATCATACATGCAATAGACTTAGGAAGGACCTCCCTTTCCATGAATTCTCTTGAGCCCAAGATCACAATAGAAACCAACACGAAGACAGTTAATTTTCTTCATATGACATTGAACTTGGAATCCAGTGCCTATAGGTTCTTTAGGAAACTGAATGAGAGGCTGACATACGTTAACACAACTTTCTGTCATCCAGCCATAGTGTTCAGGAACCTAGTAAAGGGGGTCAGCAGAAAAATCTCTAGCTTGTCTTCAAGTAAACAGTTTTGATGTCACTGCCCCCTACTATAATGAAGTTCTAATTGTCAGCAGCTTTAAGGATAGGATTAGTTACATGCTAGATCCTAACCCCTTCTAAGAAAGAAAAAATGCACCACCAGAAAGTTTTGTGGTTCAGACCCACTTTCTCCCTAAAGAGAAGTAAGTTTTTCTTTAGATTAGTGGATAAATACTTTCCTCATATGAATAGGTTCTGTAAAACTTTTGATTGTCATACCTGAAGAGTTTCTTTTCGCTGTGCACCTAATGTGAAAAAATATATCATTAAGTAGGCCCACACCTGAAGCAGAGTTAGAATGCTCATGCAGAGGCAACATAGAGACACTTGTATATGAGGCAGGGGTAACATCAAAGAGCCCCAGTGTCAAATATGGGAAAGTTTATGGACACAACAGAATGTCCTTACAGAGCCAAATTTAACATTTTATTAATGAAGTAAATAAGTGTTATTATCATGGATGCTGTTCCAAATGCTAGTCTGCAAATGAGGTATATCATCTTGTGTAGAACAGGCATAAGTAAACAGAGATGTTTCTTCAGTAAAAATCTCAAATAATTGACTGTGTGTTATGTAATGGATAAATAGCTAATTAAAATAAAGCCTGTATTATGTAATAGAGTAAATATTTATTTAAAACAAAGCCTGTCATCAATAATTAAAAAAAAAAACCTCTCCTCAAAATGATATTTCTCCCTTCAGTGCTCTAACATACTCTTTGTATTAACAGTGAAGAATGTCTAAGAAGCCCTTTGACTGCAGGTAAAATTTTACCTACCTTTAAATTTGAGACTGCCATTAACAAATTTCTCTACAACCCTATATGAAAGAAAAAAGGTTCAAGCCTTCAAACCAAGCAAGTAATTTAATATAGATTAGATACCTATCAATTTGTAAAATTAAAGGGACATTAGTTTTTTCAGTACATATGTGTACTGAAAATACCTGCAAGTGTACAGGTTCTTGTACACTTGCAGTTCACTCTGAATATTAAAAAGACCCCTTACCTGCTCCACTGTCACAGAACCTGCTAGAAATATGAACTTAATCTCCTTTAAATCACTTAAAATCATTTTTGAAAAAAATACAAGGATACATTAAATAATGTATTTACATTATTTACATTTGATGGATATTTGTCCTCAACGTTTTGGCTGATATACCCTCCAGCCTTCATCAGGTGTTTTGGGGAAATTTCGAACCTGGGTTCTCATTCCTAAGGTATTTTTCGATGTTGGATATATGGCGTAGTGGTTAAGAGCACGGGCTACTAACCCCAAGATTCCGAGTTCGATTCTAGGCAGTGATCTGAATAATAATAATAATAATAATAATAATAACATCGAAAAATACCTTAGGAATGAGAACCCAGGTTCGAAATTTCCCCAAGACACATGATGAAGGCTGGAGGGTATATCAGCCGAAACATTGTGTTAACAACAAACAAGATGAGGACAAATATCTGTCAAATGTAAATAATGTAAATAATTCCTCATCTCTTAAATATAGAACTGTATTAAATAATGTAGTTTATAGATATATTGTGTATAAAAAACAAAAGAAAAGGTGATGGTCCAGGCCAGAATTCCTTTGAAGTCTGCTTAATCATGGTTGACCTAGTGTTCAGCAACAACAATTTCATTCGTTTTGACTTTCACTAAATTGGCATTTGCTAACATAAGCCTTTTCTATTAGTCTCTATAAATTTTCACCCTACCTTGCTTTGGATCCATAATTGCTGCAGATTTTGGCCTGCAACAGTTTAAATAGAACATTGATGGTATCAAGCTCTCCAGCTGTTAAGAACAGTGAGACTAGTGAGTTTGATGTCATTAGTGTTCATGGAAATTATCTCTTCCTCCAGACTTAGCAAATATAAAAGAAATGGGCTTGCTACTGTTTCTTATAGTGTCTTAGATGGGACCTACACCAATTCAGATCAGCCACAGCTGATTTCTTCTAGAAAGAGAGAACTGGTACTTTATTAATTGACCTCTTGGGCAGGACTACTCCCTCATTTATTGAACCTCGAAAGAATGAAAAGCAAAGTCAATGTCAGTGGAACTTGAACTCAGAATGCATAGAGCTAGAATGTCTCAAAGTATTCTATATGATGCTCTAATGACTCGCAATATGCAGCCCATGAGGTCTTGTAATCATCAATGGTTTAATTAAATCTGTTTTTTGAAGAAGTTTTCTGTAGAGCTTCCCAATTAAGAGGTCCCCATAGGAACATTGTGTATATGTACATATGTGAGTCTTTAAAACATGTAATCACATGACTATCTATCAGCTCTCAAACTGAAAATGAAGCAATGGTTTTTGCCATGTGTTAATTGATGCTCTACAGAACAGCTTGCCACCCTGTTTGTCGGTCACAGGCGTGCACGCACACACACACGCACACACACACACACCAACCACCTTACTACAATAATCATCCACCCACTTATTCACCTATCTGCTGTCAGTCACTACTTTACTCAGTTTCTCTCTCTCTCTCTCTCTCTCTCTCTCTCCAGCTAAAACTGGCCACAACTATTTTTTCAAGCACTTTAAATGAACTGGTGATGTTGATGACAACGGTAGTGCTGTTGGTGATGCTGATGTTGGTGAGAGTGGTGGTGTTGTTGTTGTTGTTGTTGTTGGAGGTGGTGAGTGTGAGAGGAGGTGCCAGAGAAACAATTGATTTTATTTTGTCCTCTTGTGATTGGATTGATATAAGCCAACTGTCCAAATTGGACTTGGGGTGGGAGATGAGTCGGGTAGAGGTGGATTTGGGTGTGCAAATGTTACAGTGGGCAGGGGAGAGGGTGGACGTGAGACACTCACACACACACACACACACACACACACACACACACACACATAGTGAGTAAAAGAGAAAGAGAGAGAGAGACAGAGACAATGACAATAGGTGGAGTGTGAGTGATAAGAGTGAATGGTTAATGAAGAGCATAAATAGGAAAAAAGCTCATGAAAATAGTGATCTGAGGAGCCGATGATGAGGATGATGATGATGATGATGACAGTGATGATGATGACAGTGATGATGATGGTGATGAAGATGATGATGGTGATGATGGTGATGATGATGGTGATGATGATGACAGTGATGATGATGACAGTGATGATTATGATGGTGATGATGATGTAATGATGATGATGATGATGATGATGATGGTGATGATGATGATGGTGATGATGATGATGATGATGGTGATGATGGTGATGATGATGATGATGACTGATGATTATGATGGTGATGATGATGATGATGATGACAGTGATGATTATGATGATGATGATGGTGGTGAGGATGACTGTGGTGATGATCATGATGGCTGTTACATATGATGTTGATGGATTTTCTATGCAACAATCAAAAGCAAATGAATGAATGAATAAATAAATACACTGAAAGAAAATCTGCAACCTTTTTGTACGGTGGGTGGTGGCGGGGAGTGGACGTTTATTTATTTTTTTTTACTTTGTGTTCATTTATATTTGTTTATCTGTTTGTTGTATATCCTTTTATCATTGTGATAAATTTGATGTTTACTGATGTGTTTATGTATATCTCTTGCTCTCTCTCTCTCGCTCTCTCTCTCTCTCGCTCTCTCTCTCTCTCGCTCTCTCTCTCTCTCTCTCTCTCCACAAATGCATACATGCATTTACTTCCACACAATCATATAAGATTACTCATAAACCCATTAACACACCCTCACAAACTCATGCACACACACACATACACACACACACACACACACATACACACACACTGATACAATCACACACACACACTCTCTCTCTATACTCTCATTCATTCACTCAAACATAGAAATATACACATATTGTATACAGTCACTTTAATCCGACACACACATTGGTACACCCATACACACATATATACACACTATACTACATATTACACATTGTCATCAATATGTGATGGAAGGTATTCCATACTTGTCCAGGTGGGTGGTGGAAAGGGGTAAATCAGGTTATGTATGTGTTTTATTTCTGTTTCTGTTTTTTTCTTGAATTTCCATCTATCCATCAATAGAAGGAAGAAATATATGTACATATGTGAATAGATATGTATATATACATGTATGTATGTATGTATGTATGTATGTATGTATGTATGTATGTACGTACGTATGTATGTATGCATGTATGTATGCATGTATGTATGCATGTATGCATGTATGCATGTATGTGTGTGTGTATGTGTGTGTGTGTCTGTCTGCTGTATGTGATAGCGGCAAAGGTACAATTGACAGAAACAGTAAATGTTTATGAGAGCATGTTGACTGGACCAGACTGGATAGGATCAGGCTAGACAAAGCCACCAAACAAAATTGACCAGACAAAACAAATGCACATCTGATCTAAACTAATACTGTGGGTTTGGATGTTCAGTCACCACAAGCATACCCTGCCTCTTGATTATCTAACTGTCTGTCTAACTAGCTAGATAGCCATCCATCTATCTCTCCATTTGTCTACCCTTCCATCTAACTATCCTTTCATTTATCTACCCTTCCATCTATCTATCTTTCTATCTGTCAATCTTTATATCTATTTATCCTTCTATCTATCCATCTATATATCTATCCTTCTATCTGTCCATCCACTTATCTATCAGTTGAACTGTCTTATCCTTCTACCTGTTCATCTATCTGTCCATTTTTCTATCCATCCCTCTCTCTCTATATATATATATATATATCCACCCATCCATCCAGGTAGCTAACATTTCATCCTTTTATTTATCTATCTTTCCATCCATTCATCCAGCTAGCTGACTATCCTTCCATCTTTCCATCCATCCATCCATTTTTCCATCCATCTATCCACCTTTTTGATAGACTGATTTAAGATTTTTACTTCAAACTTTGTTTCTCTTCCACCCATCATAACACACATTCACGCGCCACTCTCACACACATGCACACCCCATACACACTCACACACCAGATACACATCCATCACGTCACACACACCACACACACCAGATACACATCCATCACGTCACACACACACCACACACACCAGATACACATCCATCACATCACGTTACACACACACAAACTGTCCATTATTTGAAACACTGCACGGAAGTACCAGGATCATATTTTATTTAATCAAACTTGGATACTAGCCTAAACTTCCCTGGATTTTCCATGATTTATTCTAAATCTTTCTTGGACCTTTACTAACTGAACTTCTCTTAGGTCTTTCTTGGATCTTACCCTAAACTTATCCTGGATCTCTGCTAGCCCTTAACAAGAGATCTGTCTTATCCGTTTCCGGAGTTTACCTGCACTTGTCTTTTTTTCTTTTATTTTTACACTTCTTGATTTAAAAAGTTATAATCAGTTGGGTGGGGGGTATTATTTTTAATTTGTGTGTGTATATGTATATGAATTTCTCTTATCCTTCGTTCCAGGCACCTTTCTTTTTATGTCCCTACTTACCCATCCCCTATTTCTTTCTTACTTTGCTGGCACATCCTCAATATTGATGACAATACCTTGCCTAAGATCTTTCACCAAATGTTTGGGCCTTCAAGATGTTCTGGTCGTTAAGGGGTAATTAAATGATTTTTTTTTTTTTTTCATTTTTACATGCTGACATTTTTTGTTAAATATTTATTTTAACATTTTTGTTAATAATTGTTGTTGCTGTTGTTGTTGTTGTTGTTGGTGGTGGTGGTGGTGACACATGCCTAGTGGTTAGAATGTTCATGAGTTTTAGAAGGCTCACATAAGGTTACAAGTTTGATTCCTGGACTGGTTGGTACATTGTGTCTTTGAGCAAGCCTCTCCATTTCACTTAATTCCAGTCTACTCAGTTGAAAATGAATACCAGCCCCGTACTAATACAGCCCTTGCCACCTCCAGCTGTTCCATCCTCATTATTTCACTGAATCAAGGGCAGGGGATCCAAGCAGATGCCTTTGCTCACAAAAACAATTAGCAAAAACATGGTACTTGCTACTAGGTCATCCTCACATGTGGATGATTGCTATATTTTTGTTTGTTTATTTGCTTTCTGTTTAGTTTTTTTTTTTTTATCAAAGGTTAATTGTGATTATTAATCTCCTGGTCATCCTTGACTGGGGTGTCCTTGTCTTGTTTAAAATGAAAAAGTGTGATGTAGATGAGATTTAGCTTCTATGTTTAGCAGGTCAAATGACCACAAGTGACTCATTCCTTCCCTCATTAAATTCTCTAAGGCTTATGTGAATGGCAGGTGTGGTGTAGCACCAGACAAAAGATCTTACTGTAATATAATTTCAACCCTTTATTTTCACCATCATCATCATCATCTCATCTTCATCATAGTCGTATTAGATCCACTTTTCCTGCATCGGTCGAACAGGTCATCAGTTCTTATTTGTAGTTTTTGTTTTAGATAAGTCAGAGGACCAGATCTCACTTGTATGTTCCATATTTGACCTGGTTTCTATTGTTGAATTCCCCTCCTAACACCAACCACTTTATAGAGTGTACTGAGTGTATTTTATTGTAGGACCAGCACATGATGTGTGTTCAAATTCTATCAGTATTCACTTTCTCTTTCTTGACATACAATAAACAGCAGTGCAATGTTGAGGTTGATCCCACTAACTCTCCATAAATGATATAAACCTAAAGGATATAAAACCCTTAAAAGACTAACCTTTTCTTATAAAGTTACAAGATAGTTCAAGACTTAAAACCAAAGCAACAATTTAAAATTACCTTTCTATGAATTTGTTAAATTAGCAATTCATTATTGTTTTCAGCACAGATGTATCACCACCACAGAATCGTTTGTATTGAGTACTTGCTACTGATACTAAAAAGTTTCCTCTACTACTGATCTAAGATACTCGGGCCATGACCATCTCGTCTTGTTTTTTATATTTATTTCTTATCTTTTGCAAAACACTGTGTTAAGAATATTTGTCTTGCCTATGCAAATATGAGAAAAGACATAAAATGGTAATGTTGATGCAGGTACCCTGTTATACTTTATCTAATGTCTCCTTTTTTTTTTAAGAGAGTAGAATGTGGTTCAAGGAAGATTTAGCTGTTGTTTCTAGCAAGTTGAGTGTGTTGGCTCATGTAGTTGTCGGTTGAATGATTGTGATCCGCAGAGAGATTCCACTGTTTAAACATGGTTGAGAGCCACATTACACACTCTTGATATGCAGTACCATATTATTGGAGATTCACTGCCTATCATTCTCAGTTGAACAGCTTGTCTGAAATTTGTTTTTGATTATAAACATTGTTGAAAACACTTGTTCACAATGATAAGTGGATGTGAACAGCAAAAGGCTTTCCACATATTTTCTAGACATATAATTTTTGTTTAGTTGGTTGTGTTTACTTCAAAATTTCTGTTTTTTTACAAGCTTCACATACCCCAGTTCGAGAATCCCTGTTTTAGACTCTCAGTGTGAAATGCTATACGTTGCTGATGAGATTAGCTTAAGGCCAAAACATGCCCAGGTAAATAGTATTTAGTTTTTTCCTAACCTATTATATATATATATATATATATATTTAAGAATTTAAGGAATGGAGAAAACGCATGTTATAATTGCATACTTTATTCCTACATATGTTTCAAAGGATTACAACCTGTGTGATCCATAGAGATCTTTGATATTAAAATTGTAACCTTCTCATCAGGGAAAGCATGGGAATCATCTTAAATGTAAGACATTATGACCGATTATGTTCTTTGCTACATTGGTTTCTATTAACCCATTTATTCTATCAGAAGAATTTTTATTCATTAAGATAGAAGAAATACACATAATTATATATATATATATATATATTCAATTCCATCATAGGCAAATGGAAACCGGCAACCATGAACCATATAACCCAATACTACTTGGTTAGGGTTAGGGTTCAGTGACTAAACCAGCCCTCAACTAGTCTTGCCTAGTGAAGAGAATGTGTGGGCATACAACAAAATTTAAAAAGCAAAATCTGCCAAAGGTTGGTGAGCTCCTTGAGAGCTATTGATACTTATATCCGAGGGAAGAAGTGGATGTCGTCAGGGTTATCAAGCCCAGTGGAACACTTGAATGAGAGTTTGACTCATATTTATTTAATCTCATACTGGACCATTTGGGACCAAACAATGTATAGAGAAAGTCAAGACTGAGAGGAGTGAAAAATATTGGCAAAAAATTTCATGTACCCCACTGCAATACTGCTATGGGAATAACTTGATATTCAAATAATTTATCATTATATTATATTACATTAGTTCAGATCCCAATACAGCTCACTTTGCATTTCTCCTGTGAGGATCAATAAATGAGTTCCAATTAATTAAGGGAATTGATTCAATTAATTATATCTCATCCTTATAATTTATGATCTTTAACCTTCTGCCATGTGAAGATCTATAATGTAATCATGTTACATTTATAAATAATTATATACCCATAAAGTTTTGTCATATTTTGCTTCCTTAAATCATATTTGACAGTCTCTTCTCAGTTGAATGTATCTGTGTGTGTGTGTGTGTGTGTGTGCACACGTGTTTGTATTGACGTGTTTAGCCCTTGGTCAGTTTTGATTAAACAGACCTATGATCAAAGTGTTCCAATCATGACCATTCCATTATATTTCAGACAACATTTCCAGAACTACATTATCCAATTTGTTCTTCCTATTTTAAGATAAGATGTGGTTTAAGGAGAATTTTGCTACTATTTCTATCTTCTCAAGCTACCATGTACAGGCTCCCACTGTTGATTCGGTATGTGTACAGTGTCTGTTTCTACAAGCCAAATAGCAAATGGATCCTTTGTCAGTTTCAACAATGAGTATTCCAGTTATTCAGTCAAATGAACTGTCTTTACGACCTCCATCCTCACGGCTATATCACTTATACATCTGCATTTGTATGCACAGGTCTTAAGCATACTTTTACAGATACAAGGTCAGTCTTTTCTTTGGGAAACTGGTGGTTGCTTATGCATGAATGTCTCCTTTCTCCTTGCTATGAATGTTTACTTAAAGAAAATGTCATCAACCCATGTTGACACAGCTTAGGATCAGTGTTGTCACTGGCATTGTTGACAGAGTGTAAAGAACCAAAATAAACACCACAAAGCATCTTGCCTGAACTGTTTGCAGTTCTACCTATCTGTCACCCTAGATAGGTACATTTTTATCAACCCCAAAAGAATTAAAGACAAAGTTGACCTTGGCTTCATTTGAACTCAGAGCCCAGAGCGATAGAAGAAATACTATGACACATTCTATCCAACACTTAGCCAATTCTACCATTTCCCCACCTATTTGTTCTAATTATATTGAAGTGAAAGTGGCTCGTTATCCCACAGACATTTGCATTCTTAACATAGTCAAATCTTCATGTAGAATCACTGTAAGACAGAGTGTCCCAGAGGTAACCTTTTGCCATCTAGCCAATAGACTTCCATGTAGAGAAATAGTAACCAAATCTCCCTTAAATCACATCTTAAAATAAAAAAAGGTATACATCAGGTGATGAAGACTTTGAAACTATGTCTGAAGAAAGGACAGGATTATGTCAGTTGCAATACCTTTGATTATTGGTATAGTCATGTGTGAAGGGGCACAGAACCTAGTGGTCAGGGTGCTCACCTCACAACCATGGAGACCTGGACCAGGCAACATATTGTATCTATGAGCAAGGCACGCATTTTTCCTGTCTGTTTGGCTTTACATGAGTACCAGCCAGGTACTGGTGCCACTCTCTTTTCCTCCAACTGTCACATCATGGATGTTGCTAAGGTAAAGGTGATGGAGACAAGAATGTGAGGGTGTCATCTGATCGTGACAGCTTAGTTATCTAAAAAAAAACACCTAACAAAAAACACAATACATGTCACCAGACCATATTATTGGCACTGTACAGCCAGCATATAATGTAACAATAGTATATGCTAGTTGTACTTGTACTACTGATCTTCTCAGTCAGAGTGGACCTGGGGCTAGACAACAACACACACACTCTCTCTCTCTCATTACAACTCTATTGACCTTTATTTATTTGTGTTCTATTTTTCTTCAAGACAAGGTTTATCTAGGTCACTGCTAGAAAAACATCCACCACCAGACCAGCAGGAAGACCAAGAGCTGACTCCAGATTTTGAAGAAGGGTCCAGGTAGTGTACCTCCTCCTCTATCTCCTACTTTATTTTTCTTCTTGCTACTGACTTATCACCTGTTCTTGTCTAGTTGGATTTTACCTTTCATCTTTTCAGGGTCAATAAAATAAGTACCAGTTAAATACTGAGATTGATGTAATCAACTAGCTCCTTCCTCAGAACATTCCGGCCTTGTGCCTAGAGTAGAAAGGACTATTATTATTACTATCGCGACTATTATTTTTATTTTCATTATTAAGGCAGCAAGCTGGAAGAACCATTGGAGCATTAGACAAGATGTTTAGCAGCATTTCTTCTGGCTCTTTCAGGTTGATAAAATAAGCTAGCCTTGTATCAAAATTATAAAGAAACGATTCTTATTATTATCATCATTATTATGAGAACAGTGTTATGACAGAATTGGTTGGCTGACAGGCAGTATTTAGCAACATTGCTTTGCATTGCTTTACATTCTGAGTTCATATACCCTCATAGTGAAGTGTTTAGGGCAGTATATAATGATCCATTTCCTCCTCCAAAAATTATACTGCTGCATTTATGAGGGAAAGTTTTCTTTAGAAATAACTGCTTTGCTGTCTTTCTTTCATGTCTGTGCTTTAGTTTCACTAATACCAGGCAACAAATTCTGTAGAAAGAATCAGTTAATTAAATTGATCCCAGGGTATTAAGGGGATCGGTATATAATTTCATTAACATCCAAAGGCATAAAAAGCAGAGTCGACTTTGATGAAATTTGAACTTAGAACGGAAAGCAATGACATGAAATACTATTGGGCCTTTAGTGCAATGCTCTCTTATATCTAACACTTGTCTACCTTATTAATAATGATTTCTAACATAAATAAAGACTACACACTTGGAGGAAGCAAACAATGAATTATTTCAGCCTCAGCAATTCACTGGTATTTATTTCAGAAAGGTGAAAGGCTAAGTTGACCTTGGTAAGGTTTGGACTCAGGAAATAATGTATTGCACCATTACACTATTGATAATTGCTTCGAATTTAGACACGATGTCAGTAATTCCAGGAGGAGATTGGGTTCGAGTGGGGTAGGTGATTACATTTGCTGTAGTACTTGATTGGTACTTTATTATTCCTGAAACGATGGAAAGCAAAGTTGATTTCAGGGGGAGTTGTACTCAAAACATAGCTGGAAGAAATGCTGCTAAGCATTTTGTTTGATATGCTAATGATTCTGCCAGCTCACTATCTTTCCATAATCAATAATAACGATAAGATGATAAAACCTCTTAACATGTCTAACAGAAAATTTTTCAAATTTCTAGATATTTCATGTCGCACTAAAGTAAAATGAAATAAAATAGCAATTATAATAAAACCAACATTAATTATTACTTGAGAACAACTGAGTGGTACTATGTAGAAGATGTTGAGGATAGTTCTTATATTGGGAGAATGGCTTTATAAGAACTGGCTGTGAAATAAGATAATTTAGTGCTTACAAACCAAAGACAACAATCAACAATGTCTGTGTTTTATAAATGCCGATTTTCTCTACCAATATACATTTTTGAAATGTGTTTTTGTATAGATAATACAAAAGAGTTACAGCTATATTATAAGACAAACTGAAGACAGATAAATGTCATAATACCTAGTGCATATATTCTCCTTCTTTCTCTCAGATACTCTTTCTCCCCACACACACACACACACACACTCAATGTAACATCTGCACTATAGAGTGGTACATATCTGCTTAACAGTCAGGTTTGTAATATAGTTTTGACACCCAGTCAAGGTATCTAACTTAACTCACAGCTATTATCTTTCTCTCAGATTAAAAGGGCTTAACACCTTTCACAACAGACCTTCTTCACATCACAGTTCTATATTTAAGAGATGAGGAATTATTTACATTATTTACATTTGACAGATATTTGTCCTCATCTTGTTTGTTGTTAACACAACGTTTCGGCTGATATACCCTCCAGCCTTCATCAGGTGTCTTGGGGAAATTTTGAACCTGGGTTCTCATTCCTAAGGTATTTTTTGATGTTATTATTGTTATTATTATTATTATTCAGGTCACTGCCTGGAATCGAACTCGGAATCTTAGGGTTAGTAGCCCGCACTCTTAACCACTAGGCCATATGCCCATGGGCATATGGCGTAGTGGTTAAGAGCATGGGCTACTAACCCCAAGATTCCGAGTTCGATTCCAGGCAGTGATCTGAATAATAATAATAACATCGAAAAATACCTTAGGAATGAGAACCCAGGTTCGAAATTTCCCCAAGACACCTGATGAAGGCTGGAGGGTATATCAGTCGAAACATTGTGTTAACAACAAACAAGATGAGGACAAATATCTGTCAAATGTAAATAATGTAAATAATGTACTTCTTCACATTCCTTAGAATGTGACTCAAGTAAAAACCAAAGACCCAATCTTCCGGAATGCTATACTTTCACTTTTTAAAATTATTTTTGTTTTATTTAATTATTTAAATGCTAATTAACAACATAAAGTAGTAGTACAAAGTCACAGTTTCCACCAACTCAGTATCATTTCAGTTTTTGTTTCATTTTTTTTTTTTTTACAGCAGTAAATAACTTAACGAAAAAAATGGGAGATTTTATTTCCACATTTAGTGATAAGTAAAATTAATGTAATTCATTTGTTTTACCATCACCTAACAGGTATCAGTCGGTGAAATCCAGCCCTAGCCTGAGTAATGTATCACTGAAAGAAGGCTCTCACAATTTTACACGCACCTTAACTGGTAACACAACAGACAGAAGCAGTGTTGATGATCCTTTCTGGGGCAATGATGTAATTTTACTTTTATATTTCATGTGTGCTTGCATATTACTTTGTGTGGAGAATTAGCGATATTAATTAATCATATTTGCTATTGCCAGTTCTTCACTGAAGATAAATATAACTTGATAGAAAACTTGTTGTGTAGCTTGATAGAAAATTTGTTGAGACATCTGTAGCACACTCAAACACACACACACACACACACACACACACTGCATCATCATTATCATCCTTTTATATCAGCTTTCCATGCTGGCATGGGTCAGCTGAGATATCACAGTCCAAGTCAGTTTTTATTCAAAGTTACTATCATCCGCAATGATTCAGAAGAGCATGCCTCACCCATGTGTTCCAATTTAGTGGAAGAAAGGGCATTCAGTTGTAGAAACAATGCCAATAATAGAATATATACTCTGCAATTCACTTTGCAGATTACTTCTTTCAGAAAGACCAAAGAAAAACAAAAAAACTGACACGAAGCAGAAGGAATCCTTTAGCCCTCTTTGCACAGGACAACTTCTTTAGTGCTGATGGCACTATAAAATGTGCACTCCAGTACGCTCTGTAGGTGCTTTGTGATAGGAAGAGCATCTTGTCATAGAAAACATAGTAAACATACTTTCTGTACAATCACTACAATATCAAATATGAACATTGTCACTGTAACATCATAGACAACAATTTTCTGTATAGTCACCACAGTATCAAGCAGAGTGAACACATTTTCTGTAAATTCATCACAGTATCAAAAGTAGTGAACATACTTTCTGTATAGTCACTATAATATCAAACGTAATGAAGATTTTCTTGTATAGCTATCATTGCATCAATCACAGTAGCGAAAATACGTTCTTGTATAGTCACCACACTATCAAACATATTGAACACATTTTCTGTACAGCCACCACATAATCAAGGATAATAAACATACATTTTATATTCTCATCCTGCCAGCAAACATAATGAATATACTTTCTGTATAGACACCACAGCATTAAGCATTGTGAACATACTTTCAATATAGTCATGACACCATCAAATATAAGAAACATACTTTCTGTATAGTCACAGCAGTATCAAACACAACAGTGAGCATGTGTGATGTCACTGCAGCATTGATCATATTTTCTGTAAAGTCACAACACCAAATATAGGGAAGATATTTTCTCTATAGTCATTGCTACATCAGATATAGTGAATGTATTGGATTAGAACAAAAGTTCATACCTTTTTTCAGTTGGTGGCATTTAAACACATGGTTTCATTTCCTATATGACATAAGCATAGACATAAATATTTTTTGAACAGTGGTATTTTAACATGTCTTTCTATGCAATTACTGTGTATGTAGTTTATTTCTATTGTTTTTGCATTACTACTTAAAATGGAGGAAAATGGAATACATTTTCATCATTTGATGCTCTTTATCTTAGGAAAGAAAAAAACACTGTCCAGACAAAAAAAAAAATAAGTGAAGTTTATGGAGATTGTGCCATATCTAAGAGGATTATTTGTAAGTGGTTCATTAGATATAGGAGTGAAAATTTTGACCTGGAAGACCAGGAGAATTCTGGTAGGCCTATAGATGTTGATAATGACCAAATCAAAAATGCTAATCAAAAGTAATCCTGGTCACACAACACAAGACATTGCAGAAATACTCTACATATCTAAGGTGATGTTTGGGTGCCTCATAATTTAATGAAAATCATTTAAAGGGCCACATTCTCTGTTCAAATGTTACAAAAACTACACATTTTTGAAAAAAACAATCATAGGTAAAGAAAGATGGATTGTTTACAACAAAATGGAGTGAAAATGGTCCTGGAGAAAACAAAATTAACCACCTTTAATTTCTCCAGAAGCCAGTCTGTATCCAAAGATGACACTCTGTATCTGGTGGGATTGAAAGGCTATTGTGTATTTCAAGCTCCTTCCATAAAATCAGACATTAAATTTGAATAATTAATGTTCCCAGTTTGATCTATTAAAAGAGGTACAACGTCAAGAATTAATCAATCAGATGGTGTCGTCTTCCTTCAGGACAATGCTAGACCTCATGTTTCCTTGCAGAATCATCAGAAATTGGTACAGCTTGGCTTAGATCTCTTACCACACCACACCCACCATACTCACCTAACCTTATGCCTTTGGATTATCATATATTTCAACCTCTACAAAATTTTCTTAATGTGAAAAACTTCAATTCTTTGGAAGACTGTAAAAACCATTTACAACAGTTCATCATCCAAAAGGATGCTAAGTTCTGAGAGGATGAGATCATGAAGCTGCTTCAAAGATGATGAAAGATAGTGAAACAAAATGGGACATATATGGTTGAATAAAGATATGTACAATTATCTAAATATTGTTTTTGAATTTTAGTCTAAAAAATTGGTATGAACTTTTGTTCCACCCAAATGTTTTTGCACTGTGATCATAGCAGCTGGTATTTATTGTGATCTCATTTTATTTATCATGAGTTCTGTATCATTCTCTCTTTTAACAAGAACATTTGATAAAGCAGAGAACAATTTTTCTGTATTTAGCCTACAGTATCTGAAATGGCAGTAAATATTATTACTTTATTATTAGGTAACCATTTTCTTTATTTTTATTTATTATTAGATAAAGATAACCATGCACATACCTCCACTACATAACTAAAATTCCCATTTGAATGAGGTTCAAACTTTACAGCAATGAATGTATTCACAAACTCTCTCTCTCTCTCTCTTATTCAAATTCCAACATATTCATTTTCACTGGTCTCTAGCTAGTAAATTTACATAGTCTTTATATGGTATCCAGTGTTGCCATGTAAACATAAGTTTTACTTAAAAGGAAAGTATAACAACCCAGTTGAAAATCTATTTGATTGTTGTCTGAAGAATTGAGAGCATATATTCCATCAACCAATCTTGTCTATAACCAAGACATTTAATACTCAAAAGTTCCACATTACCTATAAGCAGGTGAGGTTTATTACTGCAAGGAGCAGGAATATTGTATAATTGAGAAGTGTTTCCTAGACTTGCAATGTTGCATTCAAATCCTGTCACAAATGTAACTCACAGAAATGTAAGTTCTTCCTAGCAGACACTCTATGAAGAGGAAGTCTTCAGTGGTGCTCCAGCAACTCAGTGCCTTATGGAACTTACCAGTCACTGCCAAATTATTTGAAAAGAAAAGTAATTATGAAATAATTGTTCATGTCTTACATAGGTAAAAGGCTACATATTTAGCAAGTGGGTATAGATTATTATATTAACACTGATGCTTGATTTCTGTATTATTTTATTGAACCTAAAAGAATTTGAAGTCAAACAGTAAAAGTTCTAAACTAAATATGGCAAGATATTCTGTCTATGATTCTACTAATTTCTGATAGTAAATTATAATTTGATTTCCTTCAATCAACCCGATATATGACTGGTTCCTCTTTATTTTATTGTCCTCAGAGTGCTGTAGAAGACAAAATAAACCATGCAGTATTTAAGACAACTATAACACATGTTTTAGTTTGACACCCTACCGTTTCTGTCCATGAAAATTATTATAATGATAGATTAGATTTTATTTAAATTGACTTTTGTTTGTTTTATGTTTGTTCATTGGTTTTTCTTTTGTTGTTTTTATTGTATTTCTATTTTTCTATCATCTTTTTATTCATTTGCCTCTTCTCCACAAAGGAATCGGAAAAAAAAGCTGCTGGTAAAATTCAAGTTTTGTTCAATGAAATCAATGAAATACTCTATGAACAACAGAGACCCATTGGTTCATCTGACATGTACCATGAGTGTGAAGAATGGAGCTTACAATTCCCACATCTCAGGTTTTCATTAACATTTTTTATAATCATTTATTAATTCAATACCATTGTCATCTTTTTTACTCAATCAATTAATTGATGTGATATAATTGGTTGTTTTGAGCACCATCATTTGAAAATTTGTCTTTCATTTATTAAATAGCTTAGAATATATTCCCATAGCCCAAAAAAGAATTTGGCAGCAGATGGGTGGAATTGTTAGTCAAATACTGTTCATTTGTTTAGAACTCTTGCTGATTACATAAGGAAACTGTACCTCACTGTTTGGTATTTATTTCAGTGAGAGAGACTTTGAAATGTCTGTACAATTTCTGTTTTTAATATAACAGCAACAACAAACAAACGCTATTGATGTAGTATATAAACACAATTCTACACCCATCAAAAAATAATGCTGTACACATGTCAGGACCATGGAAGTGCACCTGGTATGACAGTAGAAACTTTCATAAAACTTTTATTGGCTTCAAAGGCTCAGTACATTAAGGGCAGCAAAAAAAAAATACAAAAAGATGAAAAAGAACCAAAAATAAAAGATTTCCTCTGAGTAAAAAGATGAAATCAACAATAACAACAAAAACACATAAACAAATAACAATAAATACCAATGGTAATAGACAATAACAAAACTACAAGAAAGGTTTTCATTTCTTCAATTTTACGTCTGTTTTACTGTGTTTGACTAGTATATTTTAGAATTATTGTTTCATGGTTGGATGCCTTTCTTTCCTTAACCCTGACCTGTTTTTCAAGTCAGAGATTTTTTTATTCTCCATCTTTTCAATGATGCAAAGTCAATACATGATTTGTTGACAAAAGAAATAACAACAAAGTCACAGCTTGTGGTTCAGCAATGTTTGGAAATGTATAAATATAAACAGGCACTCACATGCTCATGCACACACACACACACACACACACACACACACACACACACACACACACACACACACCTATACATACATCCATGCATGCATTTGATAGGTTTCTTCAGTTTCCTTCTATCAAATCCACATACAAAGAGCAATTACATAATGTGATTCAAGGCAACCCAAGACCTTGTCATGAAAAATAGAAATTCCTTCCTTCCTGTTCTTTCTGCAAATCTACAACTGCATGATTAGAATAAACCTATTTAACCATGCCAATTTCACTGCTTTCTCCCTTCTTTCATAAAATTTACTGGAGGACAGCATCTCTTTCTTTCTCCTCCTAAGGCCTTCCTCTTCGAGTGGTACTTGATGAAGTTGAAGATTTGTCATTAGAGTCAAAGTTCTATCCACAAAGCTTCAACAGCAACCACCATACAGTAGCTAAAAGACAGAGGAAAACTAACCCCCTCTTCTTTGCCAAATGGTTTGTGAAGACTAGAAAGAAATGAAGCAAGCATGCTCTGCAGAATGTGTAATGTTAGTGCACATGAACTACATGGCACAGTTGAGCTGAGAGTAAATCCAGACATAAGAAAAATCAGATGTTGTGTACAAGAGAGAGGACTGCAGTGATATGAGCATATGATGTGTAATATCGCCATTTCTATATTAGATGGAGGATTAATATCCATAGGAAGCCTCCATCTCCTTCCTTCCTTTCTCTTTGATGCCCTTTCATCTCTCCATCACTAATCTATCACTCACCCTTTCCTTACTCACCTTCATCCTACTCACTACCTTTCCTATCCATTGTACCTCACTCTGTACATCTCACCATATCAGTATCTCTACTATTACTCCTTACTACCTGCTCACCCTAACCTTTTCCCCTATCATGTTCTTACTCCCTTCATACACTCACCCTTCTTATGTCATCCGTCTTCTATTCACTTTCTTGGTCATGATGCCTCAGATGAATATTGAGACATCATAGAGTAGTGTCTAGTTTGGAGGACTCTTTGGCCTTGCTGGGCACAAGGTAACTTCAGTAACATCCATGCCATGATAAACACACCCAATATATTCCTGTAAAGAAGCTGATATCAGGAAGGACATCTAACCATAGAAACCATACCAAAAATGGAACATTTTGAGGGGTATGTGGTCCTCCAACCTGTTGGTAGAAGGGCAGAATGATGATGATAATTACATTGTTTTACATCATTTTATTCTCTCAGGAATAATACCAATCGTGGAGGATGCTCTGAAAGTATTGTTTCTAGAATAAGAATTGGGTGGAGAAAGTTCAGAGAGCTATTACCTCTGTTGGCAACAAAAGGACTCTCTCAGAGTGAAAGGTAGACTATATGATGCTTGTGTGCAAATGGCTATACTCCATGGTAGTGAGACATGGGCCCTGAATGCAGACTGGTGAGAAATAAAGGTAATATGCTCCATTGGATGTGCAACATCAGTGCACATGTATGATAAAGTCCAAATGTATTGAGTGAAAAGTTGGGTATAAGAGAGAAGACTACATTGGTTTGGACATGTGATGTGTAGGAATGAAGACAGCTGCATAAAGAAGTGCTGATCACTGAAAGTGGATGGTACCTGCAGAAGAGGGAGACCCAGGAAGGTGTGGGATGAAGTGACAAGGACCGGTTTCAGGATGTTGGGCCTCTCAGAGGAAATGACAATGGACTGAGATGTCTGGTAATATGAAGTTCTTGAGAAGACCTGCCCACATCAGTGAAACTGAGTTCTAGAAGCACTGTGTGTCTCACCCACACTTAACAAGAAAACTTCTCACACACTCTACTACAACAAACCAAACTATGTCTCTACATCACATTTCCACATCATGCATTATCCTTACCTCCTACTCCCTAATTCTGTCCTCTTGGCCCTGTGCTACTGTATCATTGCTCTCTGCTAGTCCCTGATTTGTGTGTTCCACCCACATATAACAAGAAAACTTTTCACACACCCGACCCCAACAAACCAATCTATATCTCTACATCTCTTCTCTTCCTCACATTTCCTCCCTCATACACTATGCCTAGCTCTCACTCCCCAATCCTATCCTCACGGCCCTGTTCCTCTGTGTCATTGCTATCCGGTAGCCCCTCTGACTCTATATATATATACCCAGGTTTTCGGCACTCACTTCCCCACATCCACTCTCTTTAATCACACTTCCTTCACAATATCTTACTACTTATATTGACATTCAAATCTCAAGTGTATACCCTGGCACTTGCCACCATCTGTATATCTCTCTTCCTTTACTCAACCATCCCGTTTATATTCTGATCCCCATCCCATGTGAGTATGCTTGGCACTTTGCCACCCTGCTGTCTCCCACTCCCTCTCTCTCTCCTTCTCCTGCACTTCCCTCAGGTTGGGTAACCATGTATTTCCTGATCTTTCTCTCTCTCCACAGACGGGTAACCCTCTACCTCCTCTACAGCAAGACACCTCTTTCTGTCTCACTATAACCTTTCATCATCCACAAGATCACCTCCTCCAATGCCCCCTCCCCTCTCAACAGACATTTTTTTTTTGTCTTGCAAGTACTTGACCCTGTCAGTGCAGGCACCAATTAAAAGCACCCAGTCCATACTGTAAAGTGGTGGTTTAGAAGGGCATCCAGTCGTAAAAACCTTGCCAAAATTGACCTCGCCTGTGCTTGAGCCATGTAAAAAGCACTAAGTCCACTCTGCTGAGTGGTTGGTGTTAGGAAGGTATCTAGCTGTAAAAATCCTGCCAAAACAGTTACAGAAGTCTCGTGCAGGCTTCTGTCTGGCCGGCTCTTGTCAAACTGTCCCACCCATGCCAGCATGGAAGGTGGACATTAAATGATGATAGTGATATATATATATATATATATATAAAATCATCATCATCATTATTGTTTAACATCCTTTTCCATGCTGGTTTAACTGAGGACTGGCAATCTGATCTGGCAAAGTTTCTACAGCTAGATGCCCTTCCTAATGCCAACCATTCCAAGAGTGTAGTGGGTGCTTTTTACGTGCCACCAGCACGAGGGCCAGTTCGGTGGTACTGGCATCGACCATGCTTGAATGGTGCTTTTTGCATGCCACTGGCGTGGGAGCCAGTCAGGTGACACTGGCAACGACCACGCTCGAATGGTGCTTTTTACATGCCACTGGCACGTCTGTCTGTCTGTATGTATGTATGTATGCTATTTCTTCTGACATGTGCATTTTTCGTTTTTCAGAGTACTTGGTCAACAAATATTTCCATCTGAGGAGCAAGGATATGATGCTGTACCACGCCTGCCTTACCATGCAACATCTACTGCCCATCTCATTGAAGATGACCAGTCTTTTTCCAATAGTTTCACACCTCTTGACTCAGATCTTCAGTTGTAAGTTAACTTTTATATTTACATCATTATATCATCATTTTTAAAATTAGAAATCATTAGTATTACTGTTGTTTACAGGGATTAGTGATAGTCAGTCATAGGACAGCAAGCTGACAGACTCGTTTGTGCATTGGAATAAATATTTTGCTGTATTTGAGATCAACTTTATCTTTCATTCTTAGGATCAATGAAATTAAGTACCGATCAAGTACTGAGAATTAATGTTACTGACTAACTCTATACCCTCAAAACTCGTGGCCTTGTCCTTAAATTAGAAACAATTGTTATATTATAATCATATCCATGTTGTACAGCATGCCTTGCAATATTTGTTCCAGCTTTTTTGCTCTGAGTTCAAAGCCTTCCAGATTTAACTTGTCTTTCATCTTTCCTGGATTGATTAAATGAATTACCAGTCAAAAACTGTCGACAATTTAATTGACTAACTCTTTTCCATAAATTTCTGTCCTTGTGTGTTTTCTTAGAAGTTATTGTTATTATTACTATGAGAGTGGGAGATTAGCAAAATCAATAGAGCACTAGACAAAATGCCTTATAGTTGTGGAGTATTGGATGAGAATAATAGGTAGAGCAGAGAGCAAATGTTTTGTGGTATTTAGCTGGATCTCTTCACACTCACAGTTCTAAATAAATGGGTACAGCCCGCATTTATGGTTCATTAAGACTCACAGTGCAAGCACTTCTCACATTTATGGCTCACTAATGCTGCTATGCCACACTCAAAAAGAAAACCATCTGACAAACACACATTCACTAACACCTTTTCATCTGTGTAACCTTTTCTGCTGCTACTTTGACTTCACTGAACCAATTAGCTGTATACCTCATCCACCCAGACCAGCTATCGTCCAACACCTCTGTATCTTGATTATACAACACTCCTACTTTGTCTGCATTTATCTCTTTTCCTAATCATTCTTCTCCCTCACAACAGCATCCCTCTGGAATTTCCTCCCCAATGATATTTTTGTTGCAGATTTTGACCTATGGAGGGATAACTGTAGGTCAATGTCTCTACATTAATGTCACCAGTATGTGAGAACCAACAAAGGTCCTCATCCTCCTTCTCCTCATTCTCATCAAAAGCTTCACTTTTAACTAACAAACTAAAAGTTCCTGTCCTTTATAAACTTTATGATTTTATACTTTATTATTATTGAGAAGGCAGCGAGCTGGCAGAATCGTTAGCATGCCAGGTGAAATGCTTAGCAGCATTTTGTTTACCTTGACATTCTGAGTTCAAATTCCGCTGAGGGTCAACTTTGCCTTTCGTCCTTTCAGGGTCAATAAAATAAGTACCAGTTGAACAATGAGGCCAATGTAATTGACTCATCCCCTCTCCCAAAATTTGAAATCATTATTATTATTATTATTATTATTATTATTATGGACAAAATGTTTAGTTGGTTTTCATCCATCTTTTTGTTCTGAGTTCAAATTCTGCCGAGGTTCACTTTGCCTTTCATGCTTTTGTAGTTGATGAAAAAAGTACCAGTTGCGCACTGGGGTCAATGTAATTGACTTCACCATGCCTTAAATTTGCTGGCTATATGCCAAAATAAGAAAGGATTATGAAATGCTTTGTGGCATTTTGTCCATCTTTACGTTTTGACTTCAAATTCCGCCAAGGTCAGCTTTACCTTTCATCCATTCAGGATCAATGAAATAAGTACCAGTTGCGCACTGAGGTTGATGTAAGTGATTAGCCTAACCACTAGGCCATGTGCCTGCATGTTGAGCACCTTGATGGGTGTCAACACAGCTGATGCACGGTCCTTGGTTGAGAACAGTGTCGGTCGGGGAGTTTGACTGAAGTGGTATGTCTGTCAAACAGATGTGACATACTTGAATAAAGTATGAAGCCCTAAATTTATTATAAATAAACTACATTATATGTATGTCGTATTTCACTTTTATCTTTTTTCAGTTTACTTGTATATTGTTTGGCCAAGAGAACTGCCATACTGAATATGAGACTCATATTTCTGGATGTGAAGCTTTATGTCAACCATGGTTGGTCACCAGAAACGTCTCCACCACTATGATTTTGTTATCATCCACTCACTGCAAAAAGATGACTGGCAGATAAAATTTTATTGGGTGTGGCTGTGTGGTAAGAAGCTTGCTTCCCAACCACATGGTTCCAGGCTCAGTCCCATTGGGTGACACTTTGGACAAGTGTTTCTACTATAGCCTCAGACCAACCATTTGAATACTGGGGTCAATGTAATCAACTATCCCCCTCTCCCTAATTTCAGACCTTGTGCCTATAGTAGAAAGTATTTTTATTATTATTATTATTATTATTATTATTATTATTAAATGAGATATATAATGACCCATTAAAAATACATAATAATCAGTAGACCTATGATACAGATAGCTGACTGAAGGAATAAGAGAAACTCACAGATCCTTTGCTCCAGTGATATAGACATACAACATTCAGTTTCATTTTAAATTAACCAGTATTCTAGTTTGTCTTTAGACACCCCATTTATTCAGGTACAATGTAATCCTGAATATAATGCCACCCCTACATTTTGTATCCAAAATCAGTAATAAATTTCATCCTATATTTTATTTTTATAATTACTCTCAAGTATAATTGTTTCTAACTTAGGCACAAAGCCTGGTATTTGTAGGGGGCAGGATTAGTTGATTAAATCAGCCACATCCCTGAAAGGATGAAAAGTAAAGTTTTCCTCAGCAGTGTTTGAATACAAAACCTAAGGTATCATAATTAAATACCACAAACCAGTTTGTTCTAGGGTCTAACAATTCTACCATTTCACCAGCCATTAAACTCTCAAATATAATGCTAATTCCTAATTTGGACCTTAACATTTTGTATTAAATGTCTCACCTATACAAGAAAGTACAGTAGGTGAGCTGCCACTCAAAAACATGTTGCTAGTGTGTTTGCTGATGGAGATTCTGATTTTACATTGAGCAAAGAGACTCCTTAGAATCCTCATTACAAATCTCAACATGTAATCAATAGACTGTATGTTGTATTTACAAAATTGTAGGGTGTATTAGCAATGCTCTAAGAAATCTGAGAGGATAAGGTATTGAAATACTTGGCCATGAGTTTGAATTCATTGCTAGCATTTTGGTGTTCGGGGCAGAACACTTCACTTTTCATTCTCCCAATTTACCTAGCTGTCAGTGATAGGTTAAGCCATCTAATAATGTTCTGTGCCAGAAGACAGTACACAAATTTCTCTTGGTCTGCCTGACATTTTAAGTTCAGATCCATTTTATGGTGATGAATTGGTTGGATGTGGCCTGGTGTACAGCAGCCCATTCTTTGTTAACAAGTGTTCAACACCAAGTGGACAACAGCTTTAGTATGTGTGTGTGTGTGTAAGAATTTATTTATTATATACTTTATTAGTGGTTCTTTGTAGTCTAAGCTACTATACAGTATACCGAATACATTTTATTGTTGACTCCCTTACTTCAAGTAAGATATCCACGCAATGATGATTACTGACGTGGAAATGACTGCAATTAAAAGCAAAGTATGTAACAGAACTATTACAACTCCGACTTCAACAAAATGCTGATGGTGCATTTATGTGGTTGTTCAACTTGCTAGAAATAGTAACCAAATCTTGATCAGATTACATGCTACCAATTTGAAAGTGCAATAATGCATTGGATAACTTAGTTCTAGATATACAATCCCCTAGAAAAAGAATGCTCATGGCTGGAATTTTTGTGGTCATAGATATGATCAGTCAGGGCACTAACCAGGGGTTACATTCTTTCTATGTCAACTATTAATTTCTTCTCTATTTAATCCAAAGGTTGAATATCACTGGTAAATCTGCAGAACGGCTCAAATCACAGTCTCAGACATACAGTGGATCACCAAGAGATACCAGCAGCACACAATCAAACCAAATTGATGCTTTTGAGGAAATAATTGAAAAAGATGGAAATGTCGAGGAGATCATTGCAATAGACTATCCAGAGAGGTTAGTATAATATTATCATCCCCATCATCATCATCATCATCATCATCATCACCAATAAGATAGTTATCTATTAAATACTATGTGTCCTTAAATAGTTGTTACTCATTAAGTATGTAAACCCTTTTTGAGTCTGGTGCCTTTTTAAGTATTTATTATCATCATCATTATTGAGGCAGAGAGCTGACAGAATCATTAGCATGCCAGGCGAAATATTTAGTGGCATTTCATTCATCTATTTGTTCTGAGTTCAAATTCCACCAAGGTTGACTTTGCCTGTTGTCCTTTCATGATTGATAAAATAAGTACCAGTTGAACACTGGGATCAATGTAATTGACTTACCCCTTCCCCCGAAACTGCTGGCCTTGTGCCAAAAATGAAACCATTATTATTGAGTGAGAAAGCAGTGCATACTATCAAAGTGACACTGGGGTAAAATATACGAAGCCCAGTATACCCATCATGACTACCCGTCTGATAAGGGTACACGAGGCACATGCATCACAACCATATGTGCGCGACATAGTGGTCTCATATCAAGATAAACAGCACATGTCTTTGCTGGTGAGGCACAGTTAGAATTTTCTTCATGTCGAGTAGCCCATCCTGCTCAAAAGGTCTTTGAATAATGGTTGTTTAAGGATGTTGAATGAAACACCCATGTTTCCAAAGGTGAACTATCCAAATCCCAAAGAATTCCTCTCAACACATGGCTATGATGCTCCCACACTACTTCTGCTCATGATCAGGGATGCACATATCATCATCCACTAAAGGACATGCTCAACTGGTCAAACAACTGACAAGCAAATCTGTGGTATTGAGCAGAATACTTGCTGTAGCCCGTCTTTTATACTAAGACAATTATTATCATTATTATTATTACTACTGTTGCTGTTAAGATGGTGAGCTGGCAGAATCATTAGCACGACAGGTGAAATGCTTAGCGGTATTTCACCTGCACTACATTCTGAGTTCAAATTCCCCCAAAGTTGACTTTGCCTTTTATCCTTTCGGGGTCAATGAAATAAGTACCAGTTATGCACTGGGGTCAATGTAATCGACTAGCCCCCTTCCCCCAAAATTTTCAAGGCCTTGTGCCTAGAGTAGTAATAATTATTACTGTTGCTGTTGTTGTGACACGCTGGTAGAATCATTAGCTTACTGGAGAAAATGTTGAGTGGCATTTCTTCTGGCTTATATTCTGAGTTCAAATGCTGCCACGGTCAACTTTGCCTTTCATCCTTTGGGGGTTGATAAAGTAAGTACCAGTCAAATACTGAGGTTGATATAATTGACCAGCATTAAGCCTATAACAGAAAGAACTATTGTTATTATGATTAGGGAAGAGTAGAGATTGATAGAATCAGTTGAGCATTAGATAAAATGACTAAAAATAATAATAATTGGGTTTGCTGTACTGTAAATTAATCTATAAATGTATAAGAATTTTCACTTCACTCTGTTTTTTCCCCCAATTCAGAATAGACACTCTTCCTGATGGACAGAGACGCTGCCCAAAATCAAGCCATTGTTATCGAACTGGTTACCCTCCCATTACACCTCTAGCCTGTGTTCAAGAAAATATTGCCAGTGCAATGTTTGACTACACATGGAATGAGGTAAGAATGAAGTCATTGCTTACAATTGCTTCCTATATGCATGTATCATAGCTAAACTCTCTTTCTTGTGAGAATACAACAGTAACTTAGCTATTGTAACTATCTTTTAATTTGTGTGTTGTAAATATCTTAATATTAAGGACTGTAACTGTAGCATTCCTGTTGTATGTACCCTAACTATAAAATTCCCTACTGTTACTTCTCTATTATAAATACCTAAAACACATGGCTATGTTGATGCAAGTATAGCCGTGTGGTTAAAAAGTTATTTTCCCAACCACATGGCCTCAAGTTCAGTCTTACTGCATGGCATCTGAGGTAAGTGTCTTCTACCATGCTTTGGCCAACCAAAACCCTGGATGTGGATTTGATAGATAGAAATTGAAAAGAGACTGGTTGTGTGTGTGTGTGTGTGTGTGTGTGTGTGTGTGTGTGTGTGTGTCTGTGTATGTGTCTGTGTCTTTACATCTGCACCTGACTGTGCAAAAGTCATGCTGTTTAAGCAGTCTTCTTGGTACTTCTGTCAATTGTCTGACTACTTGTTTTGTGCATTTGAAGCTGTGTAGAGTAAGAGATCTGTTACTTAAAAGCAAGGAAGGATTAGCATCAGGAATGGCATATGACTGTAAAACAATGCTTCAATAACATATCTACCTAACCCATGCTAGCATGGAAAAACAATCATGAAAACAAACAAACATACTAAATCAAAATAAACTATGGATATCACTCAGAATTAAATATGGTTTGGTAACATGTATCATGCTTTCACTAATTGTTTTCGGTGCTTGTATCATCACAAGCAGATATAGACATCCTCTAGTCCCTCTTATCTTATATTCATATTATTGTTCTTATTTTACAAATTAGTTTGTTACACAAAATGCATGTCCAATCTAAAGTGCCTATAACATTATATTTCTGTAGAAACATTCTTTAATCACATGTAATTTTTCAGATAAAGTATCACTCAGTTACAGTGAGCAGTTTTAAATGATTGATATTGGTGTCTCCCAGTCTTCTTTGAGTAAGAGACTCTGGCTGAGACTAAATCCTGGATGAATTTTCTTGACGCTACTTGTACTTTAAAAGTTAATAAAGATATAAACCTTCAATAGCCATGATATTTCTATGAGGGGCAGTGACACTATGAAGTTTTAGCTTTGAAAGACATAATGGTGAAACAATATCATATATATCTTATAAATAACAAGATATGATGTGTTTGTCATCATGTGTATTGTAAGTTGGCAGAAGAACTCTCAGATCATCCAGACACACATCAGAATATCAAACATTCTATGCCTGTAATGCACTGTTGTGTTAACATTCACAGTAAATGTTATTTTTTTCATTACTAAATATTACTTTTTTACAGGTATTGGTCTGGATGAAAAATTTGCTCAGCATGTACTTTGAATATGTCAGAGGTAAGACTGTTTCTTCTGTATTTTTTTCTTTTTGGTTATTTTTCTTTTTTTCCTTCCTCTTTCTCCAAATAACTACATAGTTAAAACATGCCATTGATTTCTGAATTATGTCGTTGTTGTTGTGTGCAGTCCTAATTGAGCAGATCTATACTCAAAGAATGACCATCCCAGCTTTTTTCTGGGACTATGCCCTCAGTACCATATTGTCCAATGTAGGACAGTATGGTATGATTTCAGGGAGACTTGATAGCTATTTCTAGTGTATCAAGTATCTACATAGAACTCCCTCATCAACTTATTGTTACATTGTATGTTATATAAAAGTGATTCATTGGACCAACAATACCTAAGAGAATTTGAATCTAGTATTGCAAACTGACAAAAGCTTTGGCAGTTTGGTGATATAGCTACTGTTTACAGCAAGGAGATACACCAGACATTCAGATTAAGCCATTGACTGTCAAGTACCTTGACCATAGACACACATTACAGTGTCTGTATCAAGAATTTAACCTCACTTTTTTCTACAAATGATACAACTTACTGCCAAACATATTATTACTTGCTTATCATTTGAGTGAATTATATTCTTTCATTGAGAAATGTTACTTTTTTGTGGGAATATATTCACCATCACAGAGAGGACACTGGTGTAGCTGATGACTAATAAAGTTTAGATTTTCAGTAAAGGAGCTTCTACATGGTCACTCAATCAGCTAGAAATAGCAGTCACATCTACTTCAAATGTCACTATCTTAAAAAAGGAAGAACTCATTGGACATTGTGGTCTCTGATACATATAATATCAGGATTATCATAGCTGGCATGCCTTTGGACATACATTCACTTAATCAAGGCTGAGTTTAATCAGTAATTGATTGCTTGCTAAATGGATGAATAATAGAAACCTATTGGTCATTTGAACTGAGAAAAGCCTGAATTTCTAAGATTATTTCCAAGTTCTCATGTATTCAATAGATTGTATAGTTTTAGTTGAAGCAAATATATCAAGTGACATCTTGAATGTAGGACAAGTAAAGGTTAAATGTCTAAAAAGAAGCTTGTGAAACTCAATCTTATCAGGATACACATACATGCTTACATAACTGTACTAATTCTTTATAGTAATATATAACTAGCTCAAAACTTTTGCTCTGAAATAACATTTTTATTGTAAATTCTTGAAAGAACATATGCATCTAACAACTGGGGGATGACCATTTCTAATCAGGTTTCATTTACTGTCAATACATTTAGACCCTCTTGTGTCTCTTCCTTTATCACAATATATATATTAGTCAACATCTAGCATAAATAATTTAGGAATGTTGGTTTAGAAATTAGTGTTTTTGAAACATTAATTAACATGACATATAGCATGTGTTTTATTCCTCTTTCAGGCACTGATCTGACATTTACTTTTCTTCTTTTTTGAGGCCCAAAATTTCCAAGTCTGATCTACTTTTTCACTAAGTACTCTTTGGAAATCATAGTTATATCTTCCATCCAGAAATCTACATCCATTCACATTACTTGTTTATATTAGCATAGTCCTTTTATGCATGACCTCATCCAATGTCTTTGATATTCAGCTGCTTTCTCAACACATTTGTACCCAAGTTCTACTTTAAAATTAAGATCTGCACAATGTTATAAGCTGGCTTTTCTTTCTCTCCATGTTTAACAGGTGTTGAGAAGGCCATTCTTCTTCCTTTACCGACCTATCGAGCTGAGATTCACAACATTTCTAGAGAAGCATCGAGTATGTATAATTATCCAAAGGTCAGTTACTTAAGCTTTTGCCCTTTTTTTTGAAGAGCTAAGTTTTCACCTTCAAAATAATCAAAACAATTATCATTATTAGTATTATTATTACTGCATGACAGGAGAAAATGTATTGGATTTGTTTTGGTTTTTTTTTTGGGGTTTTTTTTTTTAGACAAAGAGAGAAAGGCAACACTCGTGACTTGTTTCTTTGGGGCATTTGTGACTTGTAGAAAGAGGAGCTTATCCTCAAACTAGAAACAAAATGAACTCCATCAAAGGCACCCAAGACTCAGGTTAGGGTGTTAAACCAAGCAATAAATTTAGACTAACACTCAAAAACTCAAAATGCAAATACCTGAACAGACATCCCATTTGATACACTGATAATTCTACTATTCACTATGATGGGCTGGTACTTTATTTTATTGATCCTAAAAGAATCAAAGATACAATTGACCTCTGTCTGATTTGAACTCAAAATGCAGGGAACCAGAACAAATACCAAAAGGCTTTTTGTCCTGCACAGTAATGACTTTACCAATTTCCCACCTGTAAACCAATTTGCTAACTACTTTTGTTTGTTCTGACTAAACTAATCTATGATAAAGGGCATTTCAGCCATACCCATCTTTTTTTATTTTCAAGCCTAGACTTTCCAGTTACAGGTGGATTATGCTTCACTGATGAGGTATAATAATACTGAAACATGTCTAAAATTGTCACGCTTCTCATATTGTTAAGTATCAGACTCCTTCTCCACTACATTCTTTAAAATGTTACGATTGTCTCCCCTATCTTGACTAGAATTAGCTTACTTGGAAAATGATTGTTCTCATCACTAAGGATGTAAAGATGCATAAGTCATTAAAATTTTGGAACTTGTCTCCCTTTCGTTTCTTGCCAGAGTTTGTTATTTAGATGATGACTCTGTCAATATGCTAGCACCCATTTTACTATTGAGAGTTATGTCAAGCAATCAAGAGAGGCTCCAATTAATATGATGTAGTTCGCTTACATATAATTATTTCAACTGTAAATTCTTTTAATGAGCTCAACTCTGTAAAAGTACTCTATGAAAATATATAGATATCTAATTTAATTTAAAATTCTGTTGTCAATGAATTGACCTTTTTCCCACTCACTGCTACTAAAGTACTATGTAATAGTTACATAATACTACCGACAGTACTAACAGTACTATATAGTGCTACATAGTATAAGGGGCTTCATTGGTGGAGATTGACCATATCTGCATCTGTAGGCACAGACCGTTGTGTTGTTTTGTTTTTTTTGTCGGAAGATTAGCAATTGTTTGTACATGCAAGTCTCCCCTCTTTATGCAATTCATGTTGTCCAAGAGAAAGGCTACTGCTTTAGGGTTGATATGACTTGATATCAATGTCATCACAGATGATTTTTTTCAGAACACCAAGGAGCTGTCACAGATACTGCAAGACAGTTTACCTGACCCCTCTAACAATATGAATCCACCACCCTGGATTCATTCTATTTTATTGACCCTAGAAAGATAAAAAGTACGGTTGATCATAGAGGAATTTGAACTCAGAGCAGAGACAGTTGAAACAATACTACAAGACAATCTATCCAATGCTGTAATGACTCAGCCAATTTGACACCTTCTACATAATACTAAACATGTTATTTAATGGCTACTTAAGATTCTACAAAGCAGGACATACTTAAAAATGAAGAAAAATGTTAGTAATTTTTTACTTCATCTTTGGGTTTATCTTTCAAAACATTAGGACTGAATTTCAAGTCCTTCCCAACTTCTTGGAATGTTTTTCAATCATGATTGTTACCCTGATAACTCTCTGTAGGTCAGTCTGCCAACAAGGACACCATCATTTATTACTAGCACTGCCAGTTGGAAACCACAGTCCCTTGATGGTATTCTTACTGTGAAACAGAAGGACATAGTTGAAAGACCAGGTGCCATATTACAGTGAGTACAAGCTTTCCTTTGTGTGCATTTGCATGCATGTCTGTGTGCATTTGTGTATTTGCTTATATATATTCTTTTACTTGTTCCAGTCACTGAGCTTTAATCATACTAAGATATTACTATTTATATATGTATGCCTGCACAATCATGATGAATGATAACATCCAACATTGCATTCTTTCATAACTAGAGAACCCAATCCAAAAACTGGATTTTATTTCAAGTGGGGCATGTGTATGCAGTATTAATATACATCTGTGCATCCATATTTGTATATAAACGTATGTATGTACATACATACACGAGCATGGCTGATTAAGAAATGCATTTCAGAAACCACACAGTTTAGAGCTTGCTCCCACTGTATGAATAATATCAATTAGACCCTTCTACTATAGTTGCAGCTTGACTAATGCCCATTGTGTGTGGTGTGTATGTGTGTGTGTGTGTGTGTGTGTGTGTGTGTACATGCGTGCATAAGTGTGTATTCCTCTTGTCTTGACATGTGCACTCTGATTGCAAACAAAGAGTTACCATTCATACAGTGTCTTTTATTTGCAATTCTCTGCAAAGACATATCTTGTCTGTTCATTGTTTAGAGGACCAGGGTAAATGTTACCTTACTTGGAAATAGGTGAGGGTTAGCAACAAGAAAAGGCTCTGGACACAGAAAAAAATTGCTTCAACAATGATTCATCTGACCCATACAAGCATGACAAAATAGATGTTAAAATGATAATGATAAAGATGATTGTATGTGTGGTTATTTTTACCGAATTATTCTAGAGAGATGAGGTACACACATATAGACATTATAAAACTATGTCTTTTATTGTAACTTTACCATTTGCTGTAAATTATTTCTTACTTTTCACTTGGTAGAATTTTGTTTTATTACAGTGATGGTTCTGACATAAGTTTACCAACACCAAACTCTGTGGGCAGCAACTTCCCTCCACAAAACTTTAAAATGTCACGTCCAGGCAGTGTAAAATACAACCGGTTGATAAAACCATTGCGCCTAGCACCCCTCCACAATGTTCAGGAAAGATCAAGAACACCTTGCATGGTTAGTATATTTTATATGGTGTTTTACATGAGGGAGATGGAAGTAGAAAAGAGGCTGGCAAAAACGAAGGGGTTAATACGAGTTAAATTGGATTTGAACATGCTTTATAGAGATCAGAAAGCAGTGTTATTGGACAAAGACCGAATGGAAAGGATGGTAGAGTTGTTTCCTAGAAAGAGGATTGGAAAACAATCATAATTTGTGAAGAGGAAATGTGAGGAAGAGAAAGATTCAGTTAGAAGAGGAGTTGTAATTCAGTTTCTTTGGGTAGAGTGGGTGAAAAGTGTGTTGTTACATGTGGGTGGGACAAATCTTCTAGCACTCAGTTTCGTGGACAAGTCTTCTCTAGAACCTCATATTACCAAACATCTTGGTTGACTGTCTTTTCCTCCGTGAGCCCCAACATCCTAAGATCGGTCCTCACCATTTCATCCCATGTCTTCCTGGGTCTCCCTCTTCCACGGGTACCATCCACTTTCAATGACAGACACTTCTGTATCCAGCTGTCTTCACTCATATGCATCATATGTCCAAACAAACACCTTCTCCTCTCCATCATACCACATTTAATCCCTCTTATGCCTAACGTTTCTCTCAACACAGATAAACTGTCTGAAAAATGACAGGAAGGTTATACTAGAACATCTTTGGCTATAAGATCTGCTTGATCAGGGCTCTCCTGGAGCTAAACAACAACCTGGCAAACAATTTTTGAACCTGGCTACAACTTACTTAACTCATCATTAAACTACAGAGACTTCTAACCTTTGTACTGTAGCTTGCCTGTTTCAATCAGATAGTCGCAATATCATCTTGCACTCACTGATGTCATGGATCTTTGCCAAAACATAAATCCAGGTTTTCCATGTCTTTTGAAATAGTGGATCTGCACTTAAAAAATCTCTCTCCAATGTGTAAACCAAGGCACAGTAGAATATAAAAATCCCTTGGCTGAGAAACAAGTGAGGAATAGCAACAGGAAGCGCATTCAGCCATAAAATCGTACCTCAAAATCAGCCACCGACGGAGCCACAAATGCAAAATATAAGTTAGTCCTAGAGCGCACAATCCTGAAGGTCAGCAATGGTCTTTCTCGGTCACGAGTGGATGGCCATCATATAAATATATATATATATATATATATATATATATATATATATATGTATATATATCTGATGTGCTCTCCTATTAGTTTCAATGTATGAGTAAACTGTTGGTCAATGGATTGACTGGTTTACTCATTGAATGAACATGCAAAGTGGCTGAGTATTCTACGGTCACATGTAACCTTAATGTAATTCTCAAATAAAATCTGTATGACACATTGTGACAAGGCTGGACCTTTGAATTATAAATACAATCCATCTGATGAGCTTCTACACAGATTCTGTCTGCTCAAATTCAGGGTCTACCTGAGGTTATGATTAAGTGACTTATACAAGATACCATACTGTGGGATTGAACCCAAGATCTCATGGTTATGAAGCAACCTTCCTAATCAATCTTCTATGTGGGTGTGCAAATGTGAAGATGTACATGTAAGTGTACAAATTAAACAAAATATATCCATCTTTTTTTGTGTTAGTCACTCCTACAAACATTTCCAATATCCATTCCTATTACATTAGCCACATTGTACATCCATGTGTGTATGTTTGCTGTAAGTTTTACACTGACAGCAGCATGTTTTTAAAATCACGAGCAGGGAAAAAGCTAGCCAGTAACTTAATCACTTCGGTCATCATCTTTTAATTATATCTGTAAAATAAAATGTAAAGTAGTTGAGATGATGTCATGAAATGTTGCCTTTGAAAGTATTTATATCATGTCATTGCTTTAGCAGCTGACTTCTTTGTGTTCTTTTTTCTTTTCAGGATGAAGAAGTTTTAAAAGTGACAAAACTGATGCCGGCAGGTAGTGAGAGTCTATCTTCTCCTCCAAGTCTTTTAGGGTTTCGTAACGGATGTCTTCCACCTATTTGCTCGACAGTTTCCCTTGAGACACCTGTAGGCCGTCCTCAGGTATTGTACATTAACAGTTATCAATTGTTATAGCTATGAATTTGCAAAAGTTTAAGTGCTGGGTTAATTGTTATAAGTATCTCATTTAAACTTTCATGCCTGCTTAAAATGTAACTTGAGGTGATTCTGAAAAAGAAATATAGCTTTTTATCTTACCAGGAAATGAAATTAAATTAAATGCTAAAAATTATATTGGCTATTTTATATGATGCCTGATTGAGTGATAAAAAAAATTAGGGTGGCTTAGGATTTGAAGGTCTCCAGATAACAAGAGGCAAGCAATAGACTGACCATGTGAATATAATAATATATAAAACCTAAAAGTCTAGTTTAACCTAAACAACTGCATCAAACAGGAGGCTTATAACAGGAAAAAGGAATAAGAACAAAAGGATAAATCTTCCAACAGGTTAACTATTTAATTTAGCAAGTAGAAATCATGGCCAGGACTAAATTTATTCAAATTTAGTTCACCAGAAGATTGTACATACTTTATGGCTTTACAAAATCAGTGCATTTGGAAATGAAAAAGAATGAGTATTACATTTTCTTTTAAGAGAGTAAGACATATTCAAATGTAATGCAAGAAATGATAAAGAGCCAACGCAGATTTTCATAATCTCTGTCAATTCATGCCAAGAAGTATAATAGAAAGTGCTAGAATAAGCAAGAGTTTGTTATATTTTTCTCTTTTTGTAAAGATGAGTTACAAGCCAGGTTACTCCAGTGAAAAATTATTCTCATTAAAAAGAATTATATGTATATACAATGAAAGAAAAAATAAGTGTATGCATCTGACCTTTACGAGAGTTGTAATAATCTGTTCAGTAACAAAGAAAGTTCCATTCATGATGTCATTCCATATCTATGTCATGCCAGCACCTGATTTATTTTTAACTATATGCTATTGTGTATTTCACAAGAAGAGATGTTGGCACTACGTTAGAGTGTCTCTAGCTGACATTATAGCAAAGTAAGCTGACTAAAGAGCAGGCAAATCACATGATCTTCAAGAAGAGCAAACATTGTTTGCTACTATTCAATTGACTTTAACTCCCCTTTACAGATGAGATAATTATTACTAATTGACTACTCTTTTTTTTTTTATTAATTACAATTCCAATTTTTATATAGAAAGAATGAATGAATTATTCCCTGTAATTAATTCTTAGTTCATATTTGACTCTTCTTTATTTTAGTCTTTATTAGTAAATATAATATTGGCAATGGATTAGCATAACCATTAGAGTATCAGAAAAATACTTTGCAGTGTTTCTTCTGGTTTACTACATTCTGAGTTCAAATCATGCTGAGGTCGATCCTTTCTGGGATTGAAAAAATATGGTACTTGTCAAGTACTAAGGTTGTTGGTATCATGTAAATCCTTCCTCTAAAACTGCTGTCCTTGCCTAAATCAGAAACCATTATTAATAAACCTGATGAAAGCAGTAATTGTGCCTAAGCTAGTGGAGTGATGGTAAAGCATTTAGTTTTGTCCCTCTCAGTTCTCTGTTCATATCATAAAAGAACTCGATCACCTTTGCCTTTGATCTCTCTAGTGCCGATAGAATATATTGGAATTAGATACACGAGTGTTAAACCAATTCATAATAACACTCTTCCTAATAAAATTGACTCTAATACATCTAGATTAAAGAAATAAGAAGTTAGAGTTAGAGAGAGCAGTACCCTTAATTTTCTTGAACTTCTCTGTGAATGATGGATGGGTAGAACTGAAAAATTGCCTATATATGTATATGTATGTATATATATGTATATATATATATATATATATATATATATATATATATATATATATATATATATATATATATATATATGCGAGTAAAAATAAATACAAAAAAAGGGGGTTTTGTATGATTGTGTATAGAGGAATATATTATTTTGTTTAAAAGAGTTCCAACACTGTCTGTTTTTTATGTTTTATTTATATTCCTGCAAAACCAATGTGGAAAATAGAATATGGAATATACAATATATAATATAATATACAATATATAATATAAAATAAAAATGGATGGTACTATGAAATAAAGTATTGAATGTCATATTGAATATATATATATAGCAGCTCTCCATTGATAGTGACAATGAGTGCTTCTGTTGATTCAATCAACAGAACAGCCTGCTTATGAAATTAACATGCAAGTGGATGAGCACTTCACAGACATGCTCTCCCTGAGAATTTAACATAGTTCTCAGGGAGATTCAGTGTGACAAGGCTGGCCCTTTTAATTGCAGGTAAAATTCATTTTTGCCAGCTGAGTGGACTGGAGCAGTGAGAAATAAAGTGTCTTGCTCAAGGACACAAAGCATTGGCAGGCATGAAACTCATGACCTTAAAACCGTGATCCAAATTCCCTAGCCCCTAAGCCACAAAAAGTACCAACACTGCATTGTTAAGAATGAATATGTGTTCAAAGTAATATAGTCTCTCTGTAAGAATATTATCTGTGGATATTAAATATTATCTTAGGCAGCTAAGAATGAAGTATCCAATTGATTTCATCTCCCTTATCACCTGAGATTTATTTCACATTTCAGTTGGTGAAGTTACAAAATCTATCTTCTGCAAAATATAAACAAAGACACAGGCATGGCTGTGTGGTTAAGCAGCTTGCTTTGCAAGTATGTGGTTAAAAGGCTCACTTTGCTGCCACATGGTTTTGGATTCAGTCCCGCAGCATCATGGACAAGTGTCTTCAGCTATAGCCCTAGGCCAGTCAATGCCTTGCGAATGAATTTGGTCAATGAAAACTGTGTGCATGCGTGTGTGTGTGTCTTTGTGCCTGTGTTTATGCCCCTCCTCCGACTGTTTGTGCTGGTTCATATATGTCCCTGTAACTTTGCAGTTCATCAAAAGTGACCAATAGAATAAGTACCAGACTTAAAAATAAATAGTGTGGTCAATCTGTTTGAATAAAACACTTCAAAGTGGTACCCCAGCATGGCTGCAGTCCAATGACTGAAGCAAGTAAAAGATAGACTATAATGGTATGGGGCTGAAAGTCTGAATTTAATGATACAAGTACCAACACAGCATTGATTTAATATAATAAATGTGTATATGAAAATAATCATATACAGCATATTTAATAAACATATATACATATATATAATCTATTAGTCACACTATGGAAATATAATGTGCATAAATCACTGGAGCAATGCTTTCATAATGGTCACTCTACTACCCACTGATGAAGGCAAAATGTATATATATAATTTTATATACTCAGCTCCACTAAAAACATGGTCTTTTATCCAGAGTAAATATACATAAAATATACAGGTTTGTTTTTAATATATTTGTATCTTATTTTCCACATGTCATTCTAATTTATTTATACTATATTAGCAGGACCCATGGAAATTCCATGGAATGAAAACAATTAAGAGAACTTTTTTAAGAAAGATAGGAAGATTTGCATATAAATGATAGAAAAATATACAGTAACAATCTATACAATACTTAATGCATATATCATTTGTTAGTATTTAATTCTATTGAAACAACTTTAAATTATATACAATTAATGTACATGAAATGATATGGAGAATATACACAATGTTTTTATTTCACTTGATTAGTTTCAGTTCCATTGCAGATTTTTAAAAATAACATCCACAGCTATTTTGCCAAGTTATTTCACTTCCAGTCACAATAATATATTATATTATTTTAGAATTTCCTTCTGCTAAACACTTTCTCTCCCTCTCTCTCTCTCTCTCTCTCTCTCTCTCTCTCTCTCTCTCTCTCTCTCTCTATATATATATATATATATATATATATATATATATATATATATATATATATATATCTCACTCTTTCCTTCCCTCTTACTTCAAACTTTTAACCATGTAATTCCCCTCTTCATTTCATTAACGTTTCTCTCTTCCTCTTTACCTCTCACTGCCACTCACCATGCTGTCACGTTGTTAGTGGAAGTGGGTATCTGCTATTTCTCTTACTTCTCCTCCCTCTCTCTCACTCTCACACTGCCTCTCTCTGTCACTCTCACTCTACCTCCCCTTTCACTAACAAAGCATAACATATGAATGAACAAACAAGTCGAATTATAATATAGATGTGTGTATGTATACATATGTGTGTGCACTGTTACATGAGATATGTAATGTTTTCAAGAATGTATAATTATCACCACTTTCCAAATTTCTTTCCTTGAACTCTTGAATATATTGTCTACATAGGATGTCATTAATTCTACAAAGTCCAGTTTGTTGAGGTGGTCATTTCAGGCTTATTATTTTCTTGCCTTCTTGTTCACTTTTATCATTTTTAAATGTCAGTCTATCATGGTCTCTCATCTCCCTCGCTCACCATTCTCCCTTATCCTTTTTTTTTTTTGCCAAAATGCAAGGTGAAACTTTAAGGTCCCTCATTGTATTTTCAGCGGTATGTGGGGGGTTCTAACAGCAATCGTATCAGCAGTGCAGTCGGAGACAAAGACAAGAGAAGTGGATCCTTCCTTCATAGGGAGAAATCAGCACTCTCTGCTGAGGGACGCCCAAACACAACACGGGTTTGTTAGATTTCAATTCTTAATATTAGAATTAGAAATATTAGTCTTAGTTGCTTCCCACAGTTGACATCTCTCACTTGACATGTTTTCTTCAGATTCTGATAAAGACCTGCAGAGAGCTTTTTTTCTTCTCTTTTTTTTTGTGTCAAGGTTTTCCCCTCAATGAATCCAAACATTTTGTCTTCAAAGATTTTACACCATTAATAAAATATTTATATGCCATTGTAATAATCTAGCACATTTGGCGAGAAAAGTATTGAGCTGTATTAGGTGCTTATTATTGTAATTGCTGATGTTGTTGTTGTTTATTACTATTATTATTATCATTAAGGTGATGAGCTGGCAGAATCATTAGCACTCCAGGATAAATGCTTAGCGACATCTCGTCCATCTTTATATTCTGGGTTCCAATGCTGCAAGGGTTAACTTTGCCTTTTATCCTTTTAGGGTCAATAAAATAAATACCAATTGAGCACTGAGGTCAAAGTAATTAACTTAGCCCCTTCCCCCGAAATTGCTGGCCTTGTGTCAAATTTTGAAATCATTATTATTAGCATTATTACTACTACTACTACTACTACTAGTTCTAATATTATATAAAATGGTGAGTTGACAGAATCATTACTTTGCCAGACAATTGACTGCATTTTTCTGGCTCTTTACATTCTGAGTTCAAATTCCACTGAGGTTGACTTTGCTTTTCATCCTTTTGGGATCAATACAATAATTATCAGTACTGGAATCAATGACAACAACTATCCACCTCCCCCAAAATTTCTGGCCTTGTGCCTTTAGTAAAAAAGAATTATTATCATTGTTATTTTTATCATCATCATCATCATCATCATCATCATCATCGAAGGCATCACACAATATATAATATTGTGATGTTGTAGATTGAAAATATAGAGTGTACCAAGGATTTGTGTTGTCTAAGTCATAATAAGGGTCCCAGACAGACAGCACTTTACACACTATACGTGCAGCTCCAAGTAAAGCTGATTTTTGCAACACACTAAGATTGAAGGGTATTTCTAAGGTGTCCAGGTGTTTCTTTAGCTTGGGTGGTATTGAATCTAATTCTCTGATGACAACAGGAACAACCTTTATATTTGACTCACATGGCTGCAACATCTTGGCAATTTCTATTTTCAGGTTTCCATATTTATTGACCCTTTCTCTTTCCTTCATGACAATATGTTGATCTCCTGGCACTGTCACATCAGTTATTAGGCACTTTTGTCTGTCCCTCTTAAAGGCTACTGTATCTGGCCTTAGGTGCTTAACACTTTGTCTAGATGTCAAAGTCCTTGGGAATCTTTGCCTTATTATTATAATTATTATCATTATTATTGTGGTGAATTAACAGAGTCATTTGAAGTCATAAAAATGCCTTACAGTATTTGTTTTAGCTTTTTACATTCTGAATTCGCATACCAGCAAGGCCAACTTTTCCTTTCACCATTTGTGGATCAATAAAATAACATGCCAATCTAATTCTGAGATTGCTGTAATGCCTTGCCCATCTCCCTTCAAAACAGCTGGCTTTGAGCCTAAACTTGACACCATTATTATTAAAGAAGTGGAATGGTAATATTGGTAGAGCATTGGATAAAATTCTTTTTGTCTGAATTTCATCCTTCATTTAAAAGTGCTTTGAGTTTTGCAAGAACAATAGGAATGGCCTGAATACTTTGTGGTATTTAGTTAAATTGTCTTGGATTCCAATGTCGTCCACTTCGTTTTTCATTCTTTCAGAATCAATAAAATAAAATGCCATTCTTACACACCAGTCAATAAAATCGTCTGACTTCCTCCCACCAAACTTCTAACTTTCTGCTTAATCAGATTTCAGAATTGTTACAACACTGGACAAAATGCCTTGTGATGTTTTTTTTTTTTTTTATGGTTCTTTACACTCTGAGTTTAAATCCTACTGAAGTCAACTTTGTTTCAATACCAACAGGGTCAACTTTGCCTTTCGTCCATTTGGGGGTCAAGAAAATAAAGCACCAATCATACCCTGGGTTCAATGTATTTGACTACCACCCCACTCCCTTCAAAATTGCTGCTCTAGTACCAAACTTTGAAACCCATATTATTATTGAAGTAATAAAAAACCACAAATATTAGTGAAACTGATGCAATGCCATTTGATATTTAGTTACATTATTTTGCATGCAGATTTTAGTTTTTACCAGAGACTGAATTTAATTTACATCCTTCTGAGATAAATGATAAAAGTTCCAGTCATACAAGAGTACTGTTTAAACCAGCTAGACTTAATCTCAACAGATCTATTGTCTTATACTCATACAATTTAATTTCTGTTGTGCTGCACTGCTGTATAAACTTATTTTCATCTATCTTCAGAGTTCAAATCCTGTTAGGGTTGAATTTTCCTTTCATTCTCTCATGGTTAATAAAATAAGTACCAGACCTACATTATCTCATTGAAGCTTTTTTGTTTCAAATTAGTATACTAGGGTTAACATTTGCCATTTAGTCATTTAAAGTTGTTGAATATAAATTTCTGACATTGACGCATGCGTACGAACAGCCATGCTACATGGCAGTGAAACATGGGCTGTAACTGCTGAGGACATACGTAAGCTCGCAAGGAATGAAGCCAGTATGCTCCGTTGGATGTGTAATGTCAATGTGAATACCCGTCAGAGTGTAAGTATCTTGAGAGAAAAGCTGAACATTAGAAGCATCAGTTGTGGCGTGCAAGAGAGACGATTGCGCTGGTATGGACATGTGGTGAGAATGGATGAGGATAGCTGCGTGAAAAAGTGCCACACCCTAACAGTTGAGGGAACCCGTGGAAGAGGTAGGCCCAGGAAGACCTGGGCTGAGGTGGTGAGGCAAGACCTTCGTACATTGGGCCTCACCGAGGCGATGACTACTGACCGAGACCTTTGGAAATGTGCTGTGCGTGAGAAGACCCGGCAAGCCAAATAAGATCGTTGCCATTGCCCCTGGACTGGCTCTTGTGCAGGTGGCACATGAGATGCACCATTTTGAGCGTGGCCGTTGCCAGTACCGCCTGACTGGCTCCCATAGGATTTTCGAGTGAGATCGTTGCCAGTGCCCCTGGACTGGCTTGTGCGGGTGGCACATAAAAGACACCATTTCGAGCGTGGCCGTTTTCGTGCGGGTGACACGTAAAAGCACCCACTACACTCTCAGAGTGGTTGGCGTTAGGAAGGGCATCCAGCTGTAGAAACTCTGCCAAATTAGATTGGAGCCTGGTGTTGCCATCCGGTTTCACCAGTCCTCAGTCAAATCGTCCAACCCATGCTAGCATGGAAAGCGGACGTTAAACGATGATGATGATGATGATGATGATACAAGGCCGTAAATTTTGAGAAGGGATGGTTAAAGTCACTTTAATGAACCAGAATTTGACTGGTATTTTATTTTATCAACACTGAAAGGATGACAGACAAATTTGACCTCAATGGCAGAATGATTCTGCAACTCCTCTATCACTACCTTAGCCAAATGTAGGCACCATTAATATTCATTCAACCATAAACCTTTCCATTTTGGAAAAGTGTCCTTAAAAAAAAATCATAATTTGACTATTGTTGTTCTTATTGTTTAGTCTTAAGTGAACCTTGATCAAGTACACCTACAATCAGATGTGTCCTTCTCATTTTAAGCTTGTAAGGTGTGATTTGATAGAGATTTAGCTATTTCTAATGGTTGGAACAACTATACTGAGGTTCTCTTGTTGGTTTATTACAAAAGAATCATATCCTCTTAACTATTGCCAGGAATCCACCCCTATTCTATAGCATATAATACATAATATATCAACATAATGAATTTCGTATATTGTAATATGAAGTCATGGAATAGAGGTGAATTCTCAGAGATAGTTAATGAGATATATTTTATAATTATCTTAATTTAAAATTAACTATCTTAAGACAGTAATAAGAGGAAAATAATGATCCCTGATGCTTCTGGATAGAATGTTACCAATTATTTTGTAGGAAGAAGGTAACTTCCTAAGAAATGCCTGAGACCTAAATTAAATAAAATAACTAGAATTAAGAGTCTTATCACTCAACACAAAGGAGAATGCTTAAGATTGGATATAAAACCAAAATAACCCAGGAATTAGTAACTCCAATGTCTTACTCTCTCTCAGTCAAACTATCACTCAGCAATACAAATGTCTCTCTAATATATTTTTCTGAATATTTCATTGTGAACTCATTAGAACTCTAAAACTGATTTAGCTTTAATTTCAAGCTGAAGCCAATTCATTTCAGTTACAATGCTAACACTCTTGGAAATGGTATTTTATAGCATTTCAGTTTTGCTTTTTGGAATATGTTTGTTCCTACTCATTTAAACCCAATATTATTAAAAATGTTTATTTAAGTCACCTAAAAAGACTATACATTTTGTTTCATGTGTTATACTGATACAGCCACTACACTAGCACTGTGTCATCCCTGATTCTGTTGTTTTCCTTAAAAATTATAGTCTGAGACACCATTCAGTACACTGTTGATGCGTCGGTCCTCTACACCTCCTTGGCAACAGACTCTCAATTCCAGCAGAGGGCATTCACTGATAGGTAAGCAACTGAGCTGAATCAAGTTTGATATATAAATTTAACTAACATATAACCACTTACTTAGATACATACATATTTATGTTTAGTACTTGTATTTTCTGCCATGCTATGGTTTTGATTTACAGTAGACATTAGTAATAGTTGCAAAAGCAAAAGGTATACTTGTTGTTTTACTTCTCCAACTATTACAAGAGTCTGCAAAACTTAAAACATGGAGCATGCTCCTTATATCAGGTTTTGTATTTAAGATGTGAAATATATAATTACCAACGTTAATGACCACAAGTTTAATGGCTATGTCTTTTAATTTCCACTGTCCAGAAGTATCCATTTTGCATGTCATTTTACTTTCAGGTGGTCAAAATGTAACTTTAGGAATCAGTGGCAACAGCCTACAGCCTTTTGTCAGTGGAGATATCCATTCACATATGTCTTTACCCCAAGAAGATATACCAGAAGCAGATGAACTCCACCCAGAAATTATTTGTTCTTCATGGGGTAGGCAGATTCAGTTTCTATACTACAGTGTCATTTCCATTATCTCTTGTCTTTTCTATTTTGTAAATAATGAGCTGGTATCACCAAAAAGTGACAGGTATATTCAATTCACCTTATTTTGAATTAAATATCAATTTTGAATATTTTAGAGGAATTGACCTTGTGGTTATAAATGACTGGCACTCTGTCGGTTGCGATGACAAGGGTTCCAGTTGATCCAATCAACAGAACAGCTTGCTCAAGAAATTAACATGTAAGTGGCTGAGCACTCCACAGACACGTGTACCCTTAATGTAATTCTCAGGGAGATTCAGCATGACACAGAATGTGACAAGGCTGACCCTTTTGAAATACAGGGGCTACTCATTTTTGCCAGCTAAATGGACTGGAGCAACGTGAAATAAAGTGTCTTGCTCAAGGACACTATGCATTACTGGAACTGAACTCACAACCTTATGATCATGAGCCAAAATGCCCTAACCACTAAGCCATGCGCCTTCACTTTTATAAATGACTAAGTAAATATTAAATGCATTCACTCTTATTATATTTTGGGAGTTGGATGAGTGACAAAGTGTCTTTTTTTTTGTATTCTATTACAAGTACTAGTCGTTAGCTATTGGTTGTGAATCACTATGACTATCTCTAATGAATTATTCTTTAATCCTCATCCTGATTGGGCAATTCTGTGATGAAAGGTGTTCTAGTCATGATTGTCCCATTTGTCTCTCAAGTATTGTGCATCTAGTACTACATGTTCCTTTGATTTTAAGTTGTTAGTGTAATTTGAAGGAGATCAGATTTCTAGAAGGTCAAACAATCACGTTGAGGCTTCCTTGTTGGAATGTACCCCTATCAAGTAATTTTCTCAGAAGGTTGTTCCATCATATAATTTCATCAATTTTGTCATAATATTACAAAAATCTTGGCTAAAAAGTGCCTACCTAGTAAGCAGGTACTAATAAGTAACCTGCTCAGAACTTATTAAGATGACATCATATCCACAAATACATCTCCAAATGCAGGAACAAAATCACAGCACATAAGTGGAAAATATATTTCCTATTTTTAAGAATGCCATTAATACCAACAGTTTTACTCAAATATTTTTATTGTTAGTACTCCTATTTTTTTAGTAATTTGACCCAGATCATGCTCAGTGAGGGATGTGGTTACCCTGATCATCTTAATGCATATTCCAGAGCATTAAAACATTGTTGGTAATACTTTGTAATATGTAATACAACATTGCTGACAATGATAAACAGAAATTATATCTATGATCATGGATTGATTGAAAATTCATGACCTAATAAACTATTTGGTTCTGAAGAATGTGGCATTTTTTTTAAAGGTAATTATTGATTAAGTGACTGACCTTTTCAAGAGAAACCTTCATATTCTGATTACATCTTATAAATTTTTCCAACTTGTAATGAAAATTGGTCAGAATTGAGGATTAGGGAACTGATGCAAAATAACTGGCATGATAAAAGATAAAGTTTCAAATAAAATTGACCATCTGATACATGATTAAATTGTCATGTGTATGCCACACGAAGTGTGACTTGCTTGTTTTCATGATAAAAATTCATTACTCAATGTTATATGTTTAAATTTATGCTAAAGAAGCTGAACAACTTAGTGGTACAGTAAAATCAAACAACAGTACAAAAATTTCTGAAATTTCATTAAATTATAATAAAGTTTCTAATGATCCAAATCCAAATAAAAGTAATATAAAAATAGAATAACCAGTGGAAAAGTTATGTAAAAATATTATATCATCACAAAAAATTTGTCCATATTAGGATAAGATATTAATTTATATAGGAAAATTGGTTATTTAGCAAATGTATGCATGGCTATGATATCAAATATTACTATATGCATGCATCCTGAAATTTTGGGGGAAGGGACTAGTCAATTACATCAACCTCAATGTCCAACTGGTACTTATTTTATCAACCTCGAAAGGATGAAAGGCAAACTCAACTTTGGCAGCATTTGAACACAGAACATAATGATGGATGAAATGTCACTAAGCATTTTGCCCAGCACACTAATGATTCTGCCAGCTCTCTACCTTGATGGAAGATATGATGATGATATCATCATCATCTTCATTTAATGTTTGTTTTCCATGTTGGCATAGGTCAGAATGTTCGACAGGAGCTGGTAAGGCCGAAGACGGCACCAGGCTCCATTATCTGTTCTGGCATGGTTTCTATAGCTGGATGCCCTTCATAATACCAACTACTTTACAGAGTATACTGGGTGCTTTTTACATGGCACTGGCACCATCATTAGTGCCTTGTACATGACACCAGCACCAGTACTTTTTATGTGGCACCATCACCAGTATTAATTCTGCTGTGGTGGATGGGTCTTCTTGAGTTCTGCAAGGTGCCAGATATCTCAGTCTTTTGTCATCTCCTTTGTAAGGCTCAGTGTCTTGAGATTGGCCTTCAGTACTTCATTCCATATCATCTTACTTCTCCTTCCACGAGTTACATCCTCTTGAAATTTGTTATAAATCTTCAACCCAATTAACCAATCATAAAAGTTTCAATTTTCATTTTATTCTATTAGTAGTATATATGAATCAAATATTGAAGCTAAATCAATATATATTCTTTTCTACTCTAGGCACAAGGCCCGAAATGTTTTTGGGGAGGGGGAGCCAGTCGATTAGATCGACCCCAGTATGCAACTGGTACTTAATTTATTGAACCTGAAAGGATGAAAAGCAAAGTCAGCCTCGGCGGGATTTGAACCCAGAACGTAAAGTCAGGCGAAATACTGCTAAGCATTCCACTCAGCGTGCTAACGTTTCTGCTGGCTCACCAACTTGCTATTTCAATACAAATTGGTTAAATTTGAATTAACTTCCAGCACCACTGGAACATTGATTTAAATACATATAAAAATATCTTTATTAGAACCTCTATCAACAATATTACATGATTATTGGAATAAAAATGTTCTAGTTGAAGGAAAATGCTTATTAAACATTAGAATAGGAAATAAACAACCACAAAATTTAGAAGCCTTTGTTAACAGTTCTAAAATGGGTTCAAATAAATTCACAGTTAACTGGTTAAAAACATTTAATATGTCACTAATACCTATGTTCAACAGTATTACTAATATAGTAAATTCAAATAACAAACAATTACAAAACAGAGAGAAAAAAAATGAATGTGAAGATGTGCACAAGAAACATTAATTTGATGCTCAGTGAAAGGAGTTCATGTTTCAAGCATAGCTCTTCATCAGAAAGAGAAAATTCCAAAGAAAAAGAAGGAAAAATAAGGGAAAATTGTCAGCAATCCATGTGTGGTTACATTTCAGAAATGTAATTGCATGTGGATTGTTGGCAATTTTTCCTTATTCTTCCTTCTTTCTCTTTGGACTTTTCTCTTTCCAATGAAGAGCTATGCTCAAAACATTAACAACTCTCTCCTTTCACTGAACATCAAATTAATATATTTCTTGTGCACATCTTCACATTCATTTTTTTTCTCTCTGTTTTTTTTTTCTCTGATTTGAATTGTTTGTTCTTTGACTTGACTATTCTACTTATTTTATATTCAAACTGGTCAGATCTGGCATCTCACACCAACCCTACATTATCATTCTAAAAATTAACAGTTGCCTCATCAAATTCTCAAAATTACAAAATGCATGATTAATTCAAAACAATGTGAATAAATAAGCCTTACATTTGACAAAATAATGTGAATGCTAAAGGTTTAAACCATATGTATTGCAAATATATTAAATGAGATATTAATTGAATGGTCAATGTAGAATAGTGTATGTTCTAACCTATTATAACAGTTATTGTAGCACAAATAAAATTTTTGTTTCATTCCATGATTTTGCTTGAATCTTTGGCTTTCTTCGCCTTGTTGCTGCTTTCTGCCTCTCCTTTGCTATAGAGTTGTAATGTACAGGAACACAGTATATGTCACTCTTTATATACTTGACTCCTATTTCAGCTCCAGCTACAACCAGTAACAAACCCTTACGGAGAAACCAGCAGTATAGTACTACAGTTCAATCTTGATGCTTGCAATTCAGGGTCCTTACAACTCCAGAGACATCATCAACAACAGCAACATATGCAGGGATGAAGATCCAAAACTTATGTTGCTTACACCATTCTCCAACTATTGTAACTTTCAGCAAAATGTACAGAGTTTTTGTGGGGTTTTTTTTTTTATCTATCTTTGTCTCTTTTTTTAAAGAGAAACTTTTTGATTAAATCAATAACAACGACAACAAATAAATACAAAGCACATTCAACTAATCATAACCATCACTGAAGCAATTAATTTTTTTTTTTTTTCTTGCTCTATATTTTTACAAACATCTTCAGTACCATTGTTTCCGTCCAACATACTCACACAAAGGCACATGTACCTGTGTGTTTATCAATATGTATATACATTTAAGTGTGTGTGTGTATATATATATATATATATATATATATATTAGTGTATGTGTCCATGTGTGTATGTCTTTATAAATGTATGTTTGCATGTGCATACCTATATATGCATTTAGGTACATTTCTGTATGTGTGTGTGTATTTACCGATATGAATGAGTGTGTTTACTTAAATGAATGAAAGATTGTATGTATGCATGCATGTATGCACACACACATATACACATGCACATACACACACACCCATTGAATACTAACACCAGATGTAGAAATTGTCTAAACTAATGCCAACATGAAAGTCCATATGAAAATCATTGGTTATGTAGAATAAGCAATAAAAGAAGAATCTATTATTATATTTTAATTTTGTATCTTTGTTTTATTTGAAGTAATTTCTTTCTATTTCTGAACTCTTGCTGTTTAAGTGTAAAAACATTTAGTCACACCTTTGAACAACTTCTTGATAAAAACAAAAACAATACAAACTATTCTCATTGGTACATATAGACTCACACATGAAGAGTAATCTGACAGACAAGTACTGTATCCCTTTGGTGAGGAATGCATAATGTGTTTAATTTAAGTTAAACTGTAGAGAATAACCACACCATTTGATAATAATGACTTGATTAAGTGACTAAGTTTCCAGCAAAAATGAGAAGTTTGATGAAAATTTTTCGATGAAAATTTTTGTTGAAATTTTTTATGTTAGAGGGTGGCACTTCAAAGGGTGGCATTTTGAATTAAAAAAGGAGTTATTATTTTTGAACTCTACTATTCATGTTTTTAATAAATTTTCCAATTGACTAATAATTTGATATCAAATTAAGATGAAATAATTACTACAGTAAGCGTAGACAATGAAAACGGTAAGCAAGAAAGCTTTTATACGAAACTCTACCAACGTTAGGGGACTACACCAAAATATAAAGTAAAAGAGGAAATAAGCATGCAAACAGCGGGGAAATTAATCTGATCTTTGGCGGACACAGTGACAAATCGAATAATGTTTAAATCGTCCTTCTTTGACTAAGTATAGTCTTAACCATGACTTTTATTTACTTAAAAAGAATAGTCAAAGCCGTACACTTGTGTGACAAGGTAGAATAATGAGCGAGAGAAATTACTTTCCCATCCACATGGAAAATAATTAGTAAAGTAGGCAATAATACATTGACAGGCTGGGGAGACAACTCCAACATATTCCCAATCTTCATTATCACTATTACAATTGAAATAGGAAGGGCAGATAACTCATCAAAACTATTACCAAAATACGTCATTAGAGAAGTGTTTCCCACTTTGGCATGCTGAAAATAAATCACTTCAGGAAATCAAGGAATTCATGCTAAACTTTATTTTTGAAAACCTCACGGAAAATTTAAGGAGGGGAGGGTTATGGCTGATTCAGCTTGTCATCATATAGGGCACTGAATTTACAAAAGGTGAGGACAGCTGTTAGCATACAATATATTGTATATAATTATATTATATATTTTACTGAAATACTATGTTATTGTAGTATCTAACTATATATACTACAGTAGTACTATATGACTGTAGCATCTAATAATTTAGCTGTAATTACGAACTCAGCCCTAATGTTTGTAAGAGAAGGGAAGAAGTAGTTTGGATCAAAAAAGATGCTCGGTCATAAAGTTGTGCTTGGACAAAACCTACTCGGACTTGAAGGGAAATGGGAAATATATGCAGAACTTCCATACTGGTGCAAAAGCTATCCAAATTTGATTAATATATTAACGGACAAAAACCAGAAACTGTCCTGTAGTCGAAATTGTGTGCCAGAATCATCTTGATTGAGTTAATAGCCTGTAGTAACGCTGTGCGCATGCGTAGTCTCACGCATGCGTGGAATTCAACAACCAAGCTTTCCCGCTTCATTCTGTCTCTTTCTTGCTGGCCAGCGATTGAGCAAGGACGTGTTTAGCTGTCTCTCTCCATTTTTCGAACTTACGCTAGACAGCTCGCTCACATCTGCATACCAACGTCCCAACAACCATGCTCACACACACACAGAAGACATCTCAACAAACAAAAGCTAAATATGTATATATTCCACCTTGAATAAATGTTGTTTGTGTTGATAGTCTGGAGTTCAGCGTTCCGTTAATTCTTGATTTTATATAGGAAAGTCAGGTATACATCTAATGATGTATAATCCACTTTCCTATAAGCCTTTTATGAAAGCCGAGTAGAGGAACAATGCCAATTGACGGTGATAAAATATGATGACCTGGTGAAAGAACTAACAAAGAAGGGGTACCGTCGCATAGCTAAGGCGGTGGGTGTTGGCACTTGGTGGTTTGTCGCAACGTTTATATGCCAACTACTAAGTAACCTCGGAATCAAGAGTCGCAAAAGAATAGCGACGATGAACGCCTGTCGGAGACAACTGAAAAGAGTTCACTGTGTTTATGGGCGAAAAGGAATGATGGATGGAACTGAGATACAGCAAACCTCTGGGAAGAAACCTAGTTTGAAAAACTTATAAGTGATCTGTGTGACTGAGCAATAAGCTCACATAAAAGTATCTAGTTCAATCACTACTGAAGATGGAATTTAAATAACAGTAGAAGGATATCTAGGAGTCACTACCTAAGTGGTCTCGACTCCCTTAGAGTGTCGAGAACTAACGGGCTGAAACACTTGTTTTGCAGGAGCTCTTCCTCTGAAGATTTCTCCTGCTGTCCGCTCGGCCCGTTGCGACTTTCCGCTCACTACTATAGAAGTACTATGTAATAACATGTATTACAGAAGATTGTTACTTAATCGACAAGTGTTTCAATAGCTTCCAGAACTCAGTTCAAATACTCTAGTAGATCAGTGAAAGTTGAGAAAAAAATCATTACAATGCATCCTTCTTTATCGAGAGAATTAACAAAATTACCAGGAGTCAACACTGTTTTCACATACAATCTGACTTCATAAATCTAAGGCAGTATGTAGAATAGTACATACCAACCAAGGAGTCAATAACTTCTATTTCCTCATTAGAATTGTTTTGTCGTAACCAAAACGACTGAATCATTCAAACTGCTCTAAATAGATTATTTAATTATTATTTCAAATTTTTGCCACAAGGGCAGCTTGCGGAAGATTGGGATGAGTCGATTACATTGACCTTAGTATTCAACTGGTACTTATTTTACCGGTCCCGAAAAGATGAAAGGTAAATTCGACCTCGGCGGAATTTGAACTCAGAACGTAGCGACAGACGAAATACCGCGAAGCATTTCGCCCAGCGTGCTAACGTTTCTGCCCGCTCGCCGCCTTAGATTGTTGCTTAATTATAATCAAAAGAAACCACTCATTTTTAGGAGCATCCTCGATTACTTTTCTTTATGAAGACAGTTTTGCAGGAGATTTGCGTCCTCCAACTTCCTGTAGATAGAGGGACCGTATAGAAGCTCCTTAACGGTTGTAAAATTGGTTTGAATTGCCAAATATTTTATTTACCATTACACTGTATTTACATCATACGTACATTCAATAAATTATCATTGTGTGAGTCATGCAGGACATATGAATTATTGCATATTATGAATATTCGTTGATTGAAACTACTAGTTAAGGTTTATGACCCGGAGAAAAAAAATAGGTTGAGAAACTACCATGGTAAAAATAACCAACTCGCACAAATCCTGAAATAACTCCTTGATTATGTAGAATTTGCCAGGAGAATGACTCAGAAACTATAGAGCAGGGGTATAAAAAATAAACATAAACCGTATATTATTTACATTTGACGGATATTTGTCCTCATCTTGTTTGTTGTTAACACAACGTTTCGGCTGATATACCCTCCAGCCTTCGTCAGGTGTCTTGGGGAAATTTCGAACCTGGGTTCTCATTCCTAACGATGTTACTATTATTATAGTAGGAGATATTGATAAATCGGGTATAGCTGATCATGTATGGAAAAATGGAAACCACATCCCCCTGTGGGATGAAGTTAAAATAATAGACAGGGAACAACACTGGAAAATACGAAAAGAAGCAGCACATATGCTAGGACACAACAACCTCCTAAGCAGACCGAGTGCAGATATGAATAGCATATGGGAACCGGTATTAAGGAAGGATAGAAAAATAATAGATTTATAAGCCTTAAAATTCACCCCAGAATTGCTTACGGGCATATGGCGTAGTGGTTAAGAGCACGGGCTACTAACCCCAAGTTTCCGAGTTCGATTCACGGCAGCGACCTGATTAATAATTAACAACAAACACAATGAGGACAAATATCCGTCAAATGTAAATAATGTTAATAATTCCTCATCTCTTAAATATAGAACTGTATTATCTAATCGGTACGGAGCCGACATTAGACTTCATTGGAGACATATAGAGAAACTCCATCAAAAACTAGCTCGTCTTTCAAACCATCTAACTTTCCTGTGTAGATGTAGAGACTCGAAGCTAATACCACCTGGCTTGAATATAATGACACCAGAAAGAGAATCCAACAAGATCTAGGAAAATCGTACATGAAAGAATTTGAAACGGTGAAGACACGCCAGATTAAGAAGTTTATGAAACTCAAAGGTCAGAGAATGAAGACTGAAGTCCATCACCCACCTGTGAAAGCAGTGATTAATGGAAGTAGCCGGCGTCTGGAAGACTCCGAAGAAGCCGTACTAAACAACTTTGCGACAACCATCAAGCGCATTCCATAGTTGGACATAATAGCCCCTATTGAAGAGATAGCGGTAAAGATACCGAAAGCTCAGGGAGATGAACTAAGGTGGAAGGTGAGACAGGTACTGGAGAAAGCGAAACTTCCCAAACCAAGCATCACTAAGGAAGAAAAGTTCGCTATCAAAAGGCTACAAGGAGACAATTCCATCATAGTTCTCCTGGCGGACAAGGGAAATGCTACAGTGGTGATGAACAAGTCTGACTACTCCGAAAAATTGGCAAGTCTTATAAGTGATGGTAGCTACAGTAGAGTAAAGAAAGACCCAACTCTGAAAACAGAGAGGAAGTTGTCACAGATATTGATCAAGAACAAGGATCACTTCACACCAATGAAGTACAGACAGCTGACTCTACACTACAGTAAACTACCACACATGTACGGTCTCCCTAAGATTCACAAGGAAGGTATTCCACTAAGACCTATAGTGAGCTGTAGGGGTTCAGCATGTCATCCACTGAGCCGCTTCTTGGTGGATATAATCAGTCCATTAGCAGGAAAGTCAACATCATGCGTGAAGAATTCCATCCACTTCACAGAATTGATCAAGAATACCCCCATTGAATCCAACCAGATGGTGAGTCTAGATGTGATAAGCCTGTTCACCAAAGTCCCAACTGGTGAAGCACTATCGGTGATTCAAGAAAAACTAGTGACAGACATCCATCAAAAAGAACGCACTAGTATACCAATAACACTACAGCGGCGAGCTGGCAGAATCGTTAACACTCCGGCAAAATGCTTAGCAATATTTCGTCCGTCTTTACGTTCTGAGTTCAAATTCCGCAGAGGTCGGCTTTGCTTTCATCCTTTCAGGGTCGATAAAATAAGTACCAGTTACCCTGTGCCCCAACTGAACTATTTCTTCCAGCCTGTGGCGTTTGAGACGTTTGGAGGGACTGGGCAGCTAACGACGAAGTCTTCGTCATCGTTGGCGGCTCGCCTTGCTGAGGTGTCAGGTGATGTCCGTGAGGGTGCTTGGCTGTTCCAACGCCTTAGCCTCGAAATCGCCCGTGATAAGACCGCGATCGATTGAGGCACTTGGTGTTGAATTGGTGCTTTTTTACTCTTTTTTAATTTTTGCTTTTCTTTCCTTGTACCGCTTTCTCTATATTTTTTCTCCCGCTATTGGATTTATATGTGCAGTTACCCCCCCTTGACAGCGGGGTTAAACCAATTGAACACTAAAAGACGTAAGCAACGTAAGGTTCAGAGACTCGTCTCTTCCTCTTTCTGCATCGAGACACGAGATTGAAGACGTAACCTAACTGACCTTCTCTCACACCACACGCCAGTAGCAGATAGAAGTTAACGCAGAGAAGACCATGGCCTCCACGCATCAAACCACATTTTCGCCGGCACTATCATGCTATTAGCTGTCAGAAGTGAAAGTTCGCGCGTCCGCGCTAGCTAGTCGTGAGTAGAAAACACAAATTTAATATAAAAACATATTTCCTGAAATTGCAAATTATTTAAAATATAAAAATATAATTTCCAACAGAGAGAATTTATCAAAATAGAAAACAAATGAAGTTTGAAGTTTAAAAATAATAGGATCGACCACTCACGACTAGCTAGCGCGGACGCGCGAACTTTCGAGTAATAGATAGAGAGAGAGAGAGACAGACAGACATATAGCTCGCTCCGGCCAGTCATGGTATTAGCTGTCAGTAGCCAAAGAATCAACAGGCATGCAGGCAGACAGGCAGACAGACAGATACTTCACTAGCAGTGAGCACTTTCACTTCTGACAGCTAATAGCATGACAGTGCCTTTTCGCCATAGGCGGTCTTTCGTTTTGAGAACAGTTTAGATCACTTCTTAAAGCACGTGGGTTTGTTTATATTTCTGAACAAGATCGTCGCTTTCCGTAATATTTTTTTTTTTTACTTATGTGGGGGGGAAGAGGGGATCTTTTGAAGTCGGCGTAAAAGCGAAAGGGACACAGAGAGAGCGAGAGCGCGATTGGAAGAGGGAACTTATCTTTTGAAGTCGGCGTGAAGCGAAGGAAGTGATGTGTGTTTGATGGGGTGTGCGAGACAGAAAGTGTGGCGTGTATGTCTACGCCGATTTCAAATGATCCCTTCTTCCCCAAAGTAAGTAATTTTTTTTTTTACGGAAAGCGACGATCTTGTTTAGAAACATAAACAAGCCTACGTGGTTTATGAGTGACAGGTGGCCACATTAAAGGTATATAAAGTCGCAGCCATGTATTATGTATTCTTTATATTGGGTTTCCTGTCAAATGATATCACAGCCTTCTGAGTAGAGTCACATTAGATCGGTCAACAACCTATCCATCTAAAGATTTATATTTTTAATGTGGTTTTGTATTATATATGTATCATATACATGTGTGTTATATTCCAATAAAAAGTAACAATTAAAAAATATATAATAAGTATCACTGGAATAGAATCGGTAGAGCAGCAAACGAAATGAACATACAATATTTAATTACGTCTGAGTTCAAATCTTGCAATGCTTCCTGTAAGTTTTAGTAGGCAGAGTACACACAATCTTAGTGACAAAATATTAGTAATACAGTCATTGTGTGTGTGACAGCGTCGTAACATGTGGCAACACTGGTTCTGACGAGTCTACACAGCGACGGAGTAAAATGACAGCATAAAATTTCATTGCTACTATGGGAAATTATTGCTCTGCTTTACGAAATTTCGCTTAAAGAGCAGTCTCATTAACGTTTTTTTTTTTAAGACGTATTCCTCGAGTTCTGAGCGTTTCCTCACGTCTGCGACGTAGATATTTTAAATTTTGTATTTATGTAGAGTCTGACGAGCTGTCCACACGGCTTTGCTTTGTGGATGTGAAACCTTGGGTAACTCTATGTCCAAGATTAAAATTTTTGTTGTAATAATTACTGCTCTATTCTTTAGAGTGCTTCTTTCTGATATATGTTTTTTTATTAGCTGGCTACACACACACACACAAATATATATATATATATATATATATATATATATATATATATATATATATATATATATATATATATATATATACACAGAAGATGTAACCCAACGGTCTTTCATTTTATGCACATATAATGCAGGATTGATAACGAAACCAAAACAATCTGGGAATACGATTTTCGTCCATTATTTAAGCCAGAAATTATATAACAAAAGTATTTTACTAACAATTGAATTTTACAATTATCGTTTTCTTACAGAGGATTTGTATTTTATTTCATTGTTGATTTATATTAATATGCACTGTGTTGTGTGTGTGCGTGCATACGTACATACATACATAATACATACATACATACATACATGTGTTTGGGCGGGAGTGGGGGAAGTGATCGTCAAGTGTAATAACTTCAAACAACTGGGTTGTTCAGCAATTAAAAAGAAAAATCTGTATTAATGGCACTTAAAAGTGACTTTTAAGCGTTTATTGATTCGTTTCGTTATTTCGTGATACCCATGTCTATTTTTGTATTTCCCCTATTTGTTTTGATTTCATTGGCAAGCTCTTAGTTATATGTAACCTAAGAGCACCGAGTAGGCGAAGGTAGCCTTGTAACCCTATTTACATATGTATTTCATGAACTACGCTGCGTTAGTATTGCTATTGTTGTTATTCTAAAATCGTTAAGAAATCGTTGTTATTATGATCCGCGGTAACTTGTTAAGTTCACAACAGGAGATAGTAATTTAGAGTTATCGGACTTGCAGTACGAACCACCAGATGACACTGTCAGTTCAGGGGTGACCCTTAGCAAGCATGGCTGTGTTTTACGGTCTTTACGCGAGGAAATGTTTGTTAAAAATATGTAAATTAGCAAGACATTCCTCAAATAAGAAATCTAGTTGGAAACCTTTTCACAGAAAATTCTCCAGTAAACTGTCGAATAAAGAACACTGCAACGTCGGTACGATTGGACATATAGACCACGGTAAGACGACTTTAACTGCTGCTATTACTAAAGTACTTTCCAAAGAGGGTTTGACGAAGTACACTTGCTATGAAGATATCGATCGTGCACCTCAGGAAAGATTGCGTGGAATTACTATCAACACAGCTCTCGTTCAGTATGAAAGTTTATGTCGACATTATGCTCACATAGACTGTCCAGGGCATGTCGATTACATCAAGAATATGATTACGGGTGCCTCGCAAATGGATGGAGCTATTTTGGTTGTTGCTGCTACAGATGGCACTATGCCGCAAACTCGCGAACATCTCCTTTTAGCAAGACAAATAGGAATTGAAAGAATTGTTATTTTCCTCAATAAGATTGATTTGGTTGATTCTGAATTAGCTGAACTCGTGGAAATAGAGACTCGAGAATTGTTAGACGAGTATGGCTTTGATGGAAAAAACACACCCGTTATTTTAGGATCGGCTCTTCAAGCTTTGAATGGTGTGTCCCAATTTGAGAACTCCATTAAAAATTTAATTACAGCAATGGATAGCTATATAATTATTCCTGATCGAAATGTAGAAGCACCGTTTCTTTTCCCCATAGATTCGGCCGTAGCGATTAAAGGACGGGGTACTGTTGCCGTCGGAACTGTCCAGCAAGGTATTATAAAAAAAGGTAATAATGTTGATATACTGGGACACGGTGCTTCTTTAAAATCTGTTGTATCTGATATACAAATTTTCAAAAATTCAGTTTTATCTTGTTCAGCCGGTGACAATGCAGGGGCGCTTCTAAGAGGTATGCGCCAAGAAGCTGTGCTACGAGGTATGTTTTTGGCTCAGCCTAACACTTTTAAACAATATGACATGCTTGAAGCGCAAATTTATGTTCTTACTCCAGCTGAAGGAGGACGTCATAAACCTATTAGCCACAAGTATATCCAGCTGTTATACAGTGCAACTTGGAATATTGCTTGTTGTGTGTATCTACCGGACAATATACCTTTAATTATGCCAGGCGATACTTTAAAAACAAAGATCTTGCTGAGAAAACCGATGGTATTCTTATCAGGGCAACGTTTCACGATTCGTGAAAACCAAATTAGTGCCATTACTGGTATTATCCTTCGACCACTGACATCTGAAAACATTGAAAAAATCGCTGGGTTTAATTACGAACGACCAAAACCACACTTTATTGAAAGTGGTAATTATCTTGTTCAAAAAAAGCGGAAAAAGAAAAAATCTTAACATTCGAAATGTTTATGCTTACCTGAAGTATGCTAACACACCTTTTTGAATGAGTAGTTACATGTCAACTAATGCTGCGGAGATTACATTGAACTTTTTTGTAAACTTATCTCTCTGCAGCTCAGATCATGCTTCAAAGGAACTAACCATTATATTTATATCAAAATAAAAAAAAAAAGACATGCTTTGACACCCAGAAATTTTCTTGTATTTATTTATTCGTGTGCTTTCAGTTTATTAAATAAGAATATTTCAGTATTTAAAAAAAAAATATTTGATATTTGGACCCCTTGAAATACATCAATCACGAAACTAGGTCGAAAGAAACTGGTTTGAGATCAAATTCACTCCAGATATTTTTTTTTTTTTCTGGGTATAACATTATTCCTACATCAGCTAGGTTTACCTAAGCAAAATAGCTACTAGACTTTTCTGGAAAACTTACCTTTAAAAGGTAAAACACCAAGAAACCAAAATTGAGAACCAATCCAATGGTTCTTATGGATAGTGTATGAATTAAACAGGATATTTATTTTGCACTTAGTTCATCTTTCACTAAACTACTAATGTGGTTCCAGTTTCAATCACACTGCACAACACTTGGCAAGTATTTTCTACCATAACCTTCAGCTGACCAGTGTATTGTAAGTGGAATTTTTTAGGCATAAACCACTTACAATACACTGTGTGTGTGTGTGTGCGTGCACATGCATGCACATGTGTGTGAAGAAAATATATAAATTCTGGCAAAGAAAAACCGATGCTTTAGAATAAAAATTTGTTCTGCCCAAATTGCACAGACAGTCCCTTGACACTATCATAAATGCAGTGAAGCCCTTTGGAAACATTAAACTAGCAATGCTATTATTCATCAAATGTGATATAAAATGAAAACAGGCAATAGTGTAGAAAAGTATTTGAATTTATTTTATAAATATTTTTTATTATCATTGTCATCCTTTTTCAAATTTAGTTGGAACAGTTCATTTTGCTATATAAAAATATGTTGTTTACATCTGTCAACTACATTATGTTGGATAAAATTTTATAGATATATTCTACAGTACAGTAAAGCTTTGAAACAAGACTTAACACAGTAGTATACTAAGACAAACATTTTTCTATTACTAGTTATAAACCATATCATATGTAACTGCTTTGACTTACAGACCAGACGTAAGAATGGATCTCATTTGTAACCTAAAAACTGTATATATATACTTTATTTAAAAGCAGCAGAAATATATTGAAACTCTGAGTAACAGCTTTTGTTATATTTCTGCTGCTTTTAAATAAAGCATATTACTCTACCTCTGGTATTTGAATACTTTTTCCACCTTGTTTCACATTTATATGCTTACTGCGGTATATATAGATAGATAGATAGATAAAACTTACTTGGAAAAGGATGCGTGGTGTTCAATCATATAATAATATAATATATAAATATATGCATATATACATATGTGTACATACCTACATATATATGTATATATACATGCATATATGGGTACAGGACATCAAAAAAACATAGAATGAGAAACAAGAACATAAAAAACGAAAACACAGAAAACGAACTTTTTTCCGAACAACGAAAAAAACAGAGAAATGAGACATGCAACATAAAGAACATTCCCTTCATCAGTTGCCACCCATTTTATCTACTCCATATTTCGAATCCTCGACTCTCTTGTTGCTCACAAGTGACCAATGGCCATTCTTTTTTCCACTTCCTTCCTAAAGATAAGACGTGATTTTTATCTGTCTCTTCTCAAAGCTTGTTTTTCTAGCATCACTACTTCACATCACCTTGGCTCAACAGCCCTCACCGTTTGTTTTTACTGTTTTGTTCTCACTGTCCTGTTTTTGTTACCACTTTCACCCTCCGCAAAAAATCCCAAATTTTATTTAATTTGCTTTGCGAGAAGGACTGTTTTAACGAAGTCACGTCTTGTCCTGACCTTTGAAACGCGGAGTAAATAAAACAGGGGACAACTGAGGAAGGGAATGTTCTTTATGTTGCATGTCTCATTTCTCTGTTTGCTTTTTTTGTTGTTCAAAAAAAGTTCATTTTCTATGTTTTTGTTTTTTTATGTTCTCGTTTCTCATTCTGTCTACATTTTTTTGATGTCCTGTACATATATATGCATATATATATATATATACATATATAATTATTATAAGATCTGGTAATTAGTCATATATTAATATATTAATTAATATCGATTAATTATCAGGGGGCCAGCACATTTAAAGAATCAAAGAGATTCAGAAATATTATCTGCAATCTCAGGGGATTAAGGTACATTTTAAAAAATAACGTCGACCACTAACGTGGACAATTAATGCGCTAGAAATAGATCACATTTTGTGTCTATTAAGACCTAAAAAGTTCTCAACATGAAATATAGCAGCATACCAAAAACGTGAGCAGGCAAAACATTTAAAATCACCTAAAAAAATCATTATTAAACAGGAACCAGGTTTCGGATTTAACAAATTCTTACCATTTGTCTATTCCTCATCAGCCTGATTTGTAATGTAGCAGTAATTTTCAGAATCGTATGCGTAGTTGCCCACCGCCATGTGTGCGCGTGCATATGGTTCTGCTAATTACGAGGAATAGACAAATGGTAAGAATTTGTTAAATCCGAAACCTGGTTCCTGTTTAATAATGATTTTTTTTTAGGTGATTTTAAATGTCTTGCCCGCTCACGTTTTTGGTATGCTGCTATATTTCATGTTGAGAACTTTTTAGGTCTTAATAGACACAAAATGTGATCTATTTCTAGCGCATTAATTGTCCACGTTAGTGGTCGACGTTATATACATATATATGTAGGTATGTACATATATGTATGTATATATGCATATATATATTGAGGGCTACAGACAAAATCTCTGAATGGTTCAAAGTCCCAGCTAGGCCAAGGGTAACATGGTAGTGGAATACAGAGGTTGTTGTTGGCACTCCGTCGCTTACGACGTCGAGGGTTCCAGTTGATCCGATCAACGGAACAGCCTGCTCGTGAAATTAACGTGCAAGTGGCTGAGCACTCCACAGACACGTGTACCCTTAACGTAGTTCTCGGGGATATTCAGTGTGATGTAGTGTGACAAGGCTGACCCTTTGAATTACAGGCACAACAGAAACAGGAAGTAAGTGTGAGAGAAAGTTGTGGTGAAAGAGTACAGCAGGGTTCGCCACCATCCCCTGTCGGAGCCTCATGGAGCTTTTAGGTGTTTTTGCTCAATAAACACTCACAACGCCCAGTCTGGGGATCGAAACCGCGGTCCTATGACCGCGAGTTCGCTGCCCTAACCACTGGGCCATTGTGCCTCCAAGGAATACAGAGGTAGACAGTGCTATAAAAGCAAAGAAACAGGCCTGGAAAGGCTGGAAAAATGGTGGAAGCAGAGAATTATATCAGGCAGCCAGAACAGCAGCTAGGTGACAAGTTTACATAGCAAAAGCGATAACAGAAGGTAAGAGATTTGTCAATGTTCTACAGCATGAGGTGTTCAGGATTGCAAAGTAGTGTATCAGAGAGAATAGCAATGTGGTGGGTGAGAAATGTCTGCAAATGGATAATGCTATACTTGCACTTAGTGACTCAGAGAAGAAAGATGCATGGAAGTGCCACTATGAAATGTAGAAAATGTATGGGAGAAGGAGAGTCTTTCATATGTTGAACCAACTGAAGGACCAGCCATCAGATTTGACAGCAGTATAATAGACAAGGCAATTAAAGATATGAAATCAGGGAAAGCCCCTGGACTTTCAGGAATCACTGCTGAGATGATTAAGATATCTGGTGGTGTAGGATACAGCCTAGTGAGTCATAGTTAATCAGGTTATTCAGGAAAGTGTCCTCCCCAATGGCTAGGGTAGTAGTATTATAGTCAGCTGCTACAAGAGTAAAGGTGATGCCTTATAAACAACTACAGACATATCAAATTGCTGGACCAGCTCATGAAAGTTAGAGTTATAACTCAATTGATTAGGAATAGAGTTAAACTAGATGAAATGAAGTTTGGTTTTGTACCTGGGAGGAGTACCACAGATGCCATCTTCCTAGTGAGACAGCTGCAGGAAAAGTATTTGGCCAAAAGTAAGCCATTGAACTTGGCTTTTGTCAACCTGGGGAAAGCTTTTGACAGAGTTCCTGACTCTGTTATCTGGAGGTCTCTAAGGAAGTTAGAGGTAAATGCACTTTGCCATCACCCATCTCAACTTTGTGGTATAAAGCTTGGGCAAGAACTGAAAGAAGCCCATGCTATATATATATACATACATAAGAAAGGGATTTATGTGTGAGTGTGTCTGTGTTTGTCCCCCTGCTATTTCTTGACAACTGATGCTGATGTGTTTATGTCCCCGTAACTCAGCGGTTTGCTAAAAGAGACTGACAGAATGAGTACTAGGCTTACAAAAAATAAGTACTGGGGTCAATTTCTTTGAGTAAAACCCTTTGAGGTGGTGCTCCAGCATGGCTGCAGTCAAATGACTGAAACAAGTAAAAAGAATTGAACAGAACATCAGTCTATTGCAGGGTTAACACTAGATGTCACTGTTGCTCGTTTTCAGTTGAGAATACTGGAGCAATGTTAATACCTCCCGCATCCAACCCCACCCATTACCCTTTTTCATGTTATTGCTGTTGAACCTTGCACTGCATCAAGCACCTTTTTCCTAAAACTACTACCCACTAGGATTCTCAGAATTCTCTCTCAAGTGTTCAAATGACTGTGCTGGTTACGTATGGATGAGGACAGCTGTGTGAGGAAGTGCCACTCCCTAACTGTGGAAGGAACCTATGCAAGAGGTAGACCCAGGAAGACATGAGATGAGATGGTAAAGCATGACCTTCAAACACTGGGCCTCACAGAGGCAATGACAGGAGACCGAGACCTTTGGAGATATGCTGTGATTGAGAAAATCCGGCAACTAAAGTGTGATCGCAACCATAGCCGATGCCAGTGTTGCATGTCTGGCCCATTTAAGAGTACCCTTGATGCCTTGGGCGATATGATATGCTTGAGAAGACCTGTTGAGTCAAATAAAACCAAAATCACAGCTGTGGTCAGTACCCCTGACTGGCTCCCGTTCCGGTGGCACGTAAAATGCATCATTTGAACATGGTCGATGCCAGTGTCTCCTGACCGGCTCCTGTTCTGGTGGCACGTAAAATGCATCATTTGAACATGGTCGATGCCAGTGTCTCCTGACCGGCTCCTGTTCTGGTGGCACGTAAAATGCATCATTTGAACATGGTCGATGCCAGTGGCATGTAAAAAGCATTATCCAAACGTGATTGATGCCAGGACCACCTGACTATCCGCCCCCCCCCCCCCGTGCTGGTGGCACGTAAAAAGCACTATCCAAACATGATTGATACCAGGCCTGCCTGACTGGCTCTTGTGCCGGTGGCATGTAAAAAGAGTTAAAACAGTGTTGTTCCTTTCTAATCTATGAAAACATGTCTGGACGTGGGGAAATATGCTACTTGAAAACAGGTGAGGATTGATGACAGGAAGGGCATCCATCATCATCATCATCATCATTGTCATTTAATGTCTGTTAGATGGTTTGACTGGAGCTGCTAAGCCAGGGTGCTGTACCAGGTACCAGTCTGTTTTGTCTTGGTTTCTACAGCTAAACACCTTTACTAACACCAACTGCTCTACAGAGTGTCTCGGGTGTCTTTTACGTGTCACTGGCAGAGGTGTCTTTTATTTGCTACCAGCACAGGTCACAGCCATCATTTCACATAGTTTGACACATAAATCAAATACAGCAAATCGCCAGAAGTTTCTGTCACTTGTCATTACCTCTGTGAGACTCAACAACTGAAGATCATATTTCACCACCTCATCCCACATCTTCCTGGGTCTACCTTTTCTACAGGTTCTGTCCACAATTAGAGATCACCACTTCCAATATGCAGCTGTCCTCACCCATATGCATCACATGACCATATCAGTAGTCTTCTCTCTTGCACACTACATCTGATGCATAGAAAATCTGTTTCACAAAATTCCACTGACCATGGAAAGCTGGTAAAGTGGACAGTAAATTAATGATGATGTTCAAACTTTGCCCCACAGATGATCAAACTGGACACCAACCATATTAATATCACCAGTTTGAGAAAGCTGGTAAAGTTTTTGGGTTTTGTCCCTCCTCTGACTAGCTTATAAAAAAAATATAACTAAAAAATACATGGCAACAGCTGCATTATTATAACAAGGTGGGTTTCACTCTTGTTCAATAAGCCAAGAGACCATCCATACAGCTTTCCTGAACAAAATTTCAGTACTCCAATGTAGATCTCATGTCACCTTTTGCAGAGGATTGGCAAAGGATTTTAGTTTTGGAGAGGTGAGTGGGAGGTTAAAACAGAGAGGAAGTTTATGCAGTGTGAAGTTGAACTCTTTCTTTAGTTATAGTTTGGAGACGGGTAGCTGAGCTAGACTGACTTGCTTAAAGACAGTTTCAATAACGTTCATCATCACCGTCATTTAGCATCCGTTTTCCATGCTGGCATGGGTTAGATGGTTTGACTGGGACTGATAAGCCAGAGAACTGTACCAGGCTCCAGTCTGTTTTGGCTTCTTTTCTATGGCTGGATGCTTTTCCTAATGCCAACCTCTCTAAGAATGTGTCACTGGCACTGGCCACAACTATGATTTCACTTGGCTTAATATGTCTTCTCAAGCACAGCAGATCACCAAAAGTCTCAATCGTCATTTCATCCAGAAGACTCAACATCCAAAGATCATATTTTACTACCTCGTCCCATGTCTTTCTGGGTCTACTTCTTCCACATGTTCCCTCTACCGTTAGAAATTAGTACTCTTTTATGCAGCTGTCCTCATCCCTAATTGATTATGGGGCTCACAGATTTTCACAGTAAACCAGATTTAATTCCTGATACCCTTTCGTTACCAAACCGCCCAATGCCGCCCGAAAAAAATTTTGGTTCGTGTGACCAAGCCGCCCAAAACCGCCCGTAATCACCTATTCATATTTAAATGAGAATATCGTTAGTACATTCGTGAAAACACGTGATTATTTGTGTAAACAGTTCAGCTACAGTTTTGTACGACGATCAACGTGATTTTTTAATTTTGGGAATTTTGGGAAATTTTTTTCCAAATTTGTTCCTCTTGTGTTTTCAAAATTTGTAATCCTGACAAAAAAATGGATACGAATTTTATTCTGTCAAGCAGCGAGTCAGAATTCGAAGGATTTTCCGTTGAAGACCTTGATAAATCTAACTCTGTAACCGAAAAAAAAAGCACGTGGTATTTGATAATGAATCTGAGGTTTCATTTTCCGAAAATGAAAGCAGTGAATCCGAGAGCTTCGATGATAGCGATAAAGAGAATGAATTAGGGTAGAGATGGACTATATGTAATCTGAACCTTTCCCCGCCCCTTATTTATTCATTTTTTTTTACGGAATCCCACGTTTTAGGGTATGGAGATTCCGATTCTGAAAAAAAATTTTTTGAAAAATTTCAATTCCCCCCCCACCACCAAGCAGGCTATTTACATGCTAGAAATAACAGCCAAATCTCACAAAACTAGTGTTAGGGTTAGGGTTAGGGTTTGAGTTAGGGTTAGGTTTACCCTGTGGATCTATATAAAAACCGGGGGGGGGGGGGATCGAAATTTTGAAATTGAGATTTTTGAAATTTTTTTTTCAGAATCGGATTCTCCATGGTCTGAAACATAGGATTCCGTAAAAAAAAAACAAAATTTAAAAGGCGGGGGGGGGGGGTATACCCAGGTTACATATACTCCATCTCCACCTGAATTAGTACCTGAATGGAGTGAAAATTTAAAAACTCCTTCTTTCAGTGATTTTTCTGAAGAAACTGGACCAAGTCACAGTCTTACCCAGGAGAGTAAAGCTTTAGACTATTTCTTTTTGCTTTTTCTGATGTACCTATTTGAATTGATTACGGCGGAAACAAACCGTTACGCTAAATGTAAACAAAGCGTAAAAAAGGATAGTTTGTGGTTTCCCATAAACTTGAATGAAATTAAAGCATATTTTGCCATAAATATTATTATGGGCATTAGAAAGTTACCTAGAATAACAAATTACTGGAGTAGTGATGAACCCTTTGGAGACGAATATGTCTCAAGTATAATGACGAGGATACGGTTTTTAAAATTGACTCAATATCTACATGTAAGAGACACAAGCAGTACACCAGTACGTGGAAAACCAGACTTTGATCCCTTATTTAAAATAAGACCCCCTCATTGACTGTGTTCAAAGCACATATAAAACAGGGTACTACTCAAGCAGAGCGGACCCGAACGCGCAGTCGCGCGTCCGCGCTAGCTAGTCGTGAGTGGTCGATCCTACGAAAAGTGCGCGTGCAAATGAATACATTGTGCGCGTGCGCGCGTATGCAAATTAGTAAATAATTTCTTTTAAACAAAGTAAATAATTTTTTAAAAATTACTTTTTTCTTTTCTAAACAACGTAGATAGGTAGAAGGAATAAAAATAACACACTATCTGTTTTTGTTAACTTCATACATTTTTTTTCTTTTAATTAAATTTTGTGAACAAAATAATTTTTATTTTCTAAACAACGTAAATAGATTTTAAAATTTTACGTTGTTTAGAAAATAAAAATTATTTTGTTCACAAAATTTAATTAAAAGAAAAAAAATGTATGAAGTTAACAAAAACAGATAGTGTGTTATTTTTATTCCTTCTACCTATCTACGTTGTTTAGAAAAGAAAAAAGTAATTTTTAAAAAATTATTTACTTTGTTTAAAAGAAATTATTTACTAATTTGCATACGCGCGCACGCGCACAATGTATTCATTTGCACGCGCGCCCGCGCGTACTTTTCGTAGGATCGACCACTCACGACTAGCTAGCGCGGACGCGCGACTGCGCGTTCGGGTCCGCTCTGCTTGAGTAGTACCTAAAACAGTTTATAGATGAGGATATGGTGGGCTATAAAGGCCGAGTGCGTTTTCAACAGTATATGCCAGGAAAGCGCACAAAATGGGGGATCAAAGTTTGGAAAAGATTTGTGAATCAAATACTGGGTACTGCTCTGGATTTTAATTTTATACTGGCAAAAGAGACTAATAAATCCAGTAATGTGCACAACTCTTCTATAATAATATTTTGTTGTATACCCAATTGAATATTAGTTAATAACCCATTTTCTATAGCGATGTTTGAACAAAAATTTTAATAATTTTATATTTTGTTGTATTTACCTGTAATTAAAGTCACTTTGTGACAAAAATTTTGGTATAGAATTGGTTGAGAACCTTTCGTTAAATTATCTTCCAAAAATCACATTAATATGTTGATAAATAAAAAAGTTAGAGTTGTTTAATGAAACCAGCCTAAATTTATGATTATGTTAGAAATTAATTGAAACACATAAGGGGTGTAATTTGGTTAGAAATATGGTGACGAAAGGGTGCAATACTAAGTGGTTGAGCCCTCTGTGGTCATTTGCCATGCTAGAAATAGCAGTTCAATTTTCTTCAAATCTTGCAAAACAAGAAGGATAATGTAGACATTCATATATACAGAACGACTTGATGATTATGGTTGGAATTCTTTTGACCATGTGCCTGCATGATGTGGTCGACCTAGTCTAAACAACGGCATTAATGATCTAGGTAGATAAGAGGTATTAAGTGTCTTGGTTATAGTCAGAGCAATTTTGGTAGAAGGAAATAAAATTATAATTTCTCTTGTTTTGATTGGTTGTATAGCATACTATCAACTCTGCTATTTACAACTCTCCAATATGTATATCCTGTTTCATAAATTGATTGTGTCATTCGTTGAAAGAATGAAGTTATTGATTACAGAGAATAGTGGAAAATGCATTAGGATTTATATCATTCTAGCTTTTCCAGACTGAACTAGCTACAACAGGATGTGGATTATGGTTGTAGGTTCAGTATCTTGCACTCACTATTTTGTATCAAAGCAGGAAATTGGCAAAGTCAATAGGATGTCAGTTGAATGTTACTCGGTACTTTTTCAACTCCTGTTTTGAGTTCAAATTCTGTTGAGATCAGTTTTGCTTTTTATTCTTTCTGAGTCAATAAAATACAAAAACCAGGACTGTTGAGTGGTGAAACTGTTAGAATGTAATATGAGATGGCTTGCAGTATTTAATACAGCTCTTTGTGTTCTGATGGCTGTACTTACAATGACACTGGTGCCAAGCTGTATCACTGCTTACCTGTCCATTGGACATTCTTCATGGTGTCAGGAGAGAAGGCATACATGTATGAGCGATGACTACACTTAGAAAAACACCTTGTTGAATTTGCATCTTTGAGAGGAACTCTCATTTTAAGATATTCATTGTCATAGCCAAAGGAGGCTCTAGATTTTGTATCATTGTGTTATTGAAATAATACCATGCAACCTTTTAGAATGTTGGGGCATCATCACGATAATTATTGAAGGATGGATATATTGGCATGAAACTGACAAACTGGCAAAATCATTACAGTGTCAGACAAAAGTACTTTACAATGTTTGTACTTATGTTCTAAGTACAGTGTTTGTATTTATGTTCTATGTTCTAAGGCAGTGTCTGCCAAACTTTTTACCTTATGACACACTGGGCGAGGAGAATCTATTTTGCAGTACACCAAATAAAAATCCCAACAAAATTGAATATACTTTATTAGTATGAATAGAAATAAATAAATTCTTATTATAGTAACACTAAAATCACATTGTTTTATGAACATATAATATACATATATATATATATATATATATATATATATAGGTAACATAATACAATGGTAATGTTTTTAGTGAGAAGAGTGCAATTGATTTTGAGAAAGAATTTTATTCAGCTTCTCAAGTTACCCTGTACGAATGAATTCATCAAGATATAGCCACCCCCACCACCGATCGTCACAATTGAAAGAAGGCAATCTGGGTCAAATGCTTCTTTTAGCTGTCCCCACATGTATACTTCTCAGTGGTTGGAAATAAGGTAAAAGATGACTCGTCTGAGAAAATAACATTCTTCCACTGCTCTAGGGACCAATTCTGTACATTTTTACTCCACTCCAAATGCTTTACCATGTTTGTTTTTGAAAGTAGTGGTTTTCTGATTGCAGCCCTCCTGTAAAATCCGGTGTTATGTAGCTCTCTGCAAACAGTTTTTGCGGAAACTGGGTTCTCGAGGTGGTCATTTAGCTCTGCAGTAATTTTGGGAGCTGTACTTTTGTGATCCTTTCTAATAATTCATGTAAGAGTCTGATGGTCCCTATCTGAAAGTTTTGATTTTTTTTCCAGAGTTTTGTTTCAACAAGGAGGTTTTTCCCTCTTTCTCAAAGGCTGTCATTACTTTCAAGGCAGTACTTCTTCGTACATCAAAAATGTTGACTGTTTTTGTTATGCTAGCACTTGCCATACAACCTCTTTGAAAGTCCGATAGATCTGTCATTACCTTTTTCTGATGATATCTGTAAAGAAACAGCAATTTTAGCAAAACATATTAAGCAACACTAATAATAAATAAAAAAAACATAAAAATAAACACGCTTTTGATGGTTTTATAGATATTTCAAAATTATGATGCTAGGTGTTTCCATTATTTTGTCCAACTCCTGTATATATATTTTATATATATAACTGGTGTTGGTTTACATCCCATAACATAGCAGTTTGGCAAATTGAGACCTATACAATACACACCAGGCTTAAAAACAGATACTAGAGTTGGCTTTTTTTTCTACTAAGCCCTTCAAGGCATTACCTCAGTATGGCTGCAGTCCAACGACTGAAAGAAGTAAACAGGTGAATGAATATATCCAAGTTGTCTTGCTTGCCAGCAACTGTTAAATCTACGATGCTGGTTCAGTTATGTTGATCTCCTTTGTGACAGCAAATTCTTCACTTAGGCCCAATTCTCCAGGGTCAGCATTGAAAATCTTGATGATAATTTTTCATAACAGAAACACTGAAAGAAGTGGAAATGTTAAATGACGGAGAGTACAGTAACATTGTCTGTAACTTTAGTAGTCTGAAAGATTAAACTCTTTAGGATTCAGATTTGTCTGTCAAACGTAATATTTATTTATTTATATTGTTTTGTGTTAATCATGCAATATCTTGTAGCTTTGAGATTTCAAGGATATGATTGTTTATTTTTAGAATAACATTGTAGGGTAAGTGCGAGAGGTTGGATATGGCCTGTTAGAACATAAAATGGGTAGAATATTTTGGCTGGATATGGTCAGTTTAGGTGCTAAAGGGTTAAATCAGTTATGGACAACCTGTGGCCTATGGGACTTTCTGAATGGTATGCCTGACAAAAAATTACTTTGAATTTTTTTTAGTTGTGTGGCTTGCTTGCTTGATGGGCCATGTTTCCTGTAGTCTGCTACTCAAATCATCAAAAACAGGTAGCACATGTCTGGTTTAGTCAATCAAACCATGATTATGATGCTCTCACACAACTCCTGCTCATGATCAGAGAAGCACATATTGTCAGCCACCAAGGGACATGCTCAAGTGGTTAAGATCAAGCAACTAACAAGAAGATCTGTGGTATTGAGCAGAATATTTGTGATAATGTTATTTCTGCTTCAGCAAACCAGTACTGAATGTGTTTGAAGTGTATCTAGGGGTAGGTCACAAAAGCAAAGTTTGAAGGTAATAGTAGTCATTTCCTTTGATTTCTAGATAGAAGCAGATAGAAAATAACACTTATTGATCAAAAACAAAAACAAAAAATAAAAATTTTGTTACACTCTGTTAATCAATTCTTATTGGTTACAAGCATATTATGTTTGACTTGATTTAACTGCATTTGCTTGCCCATTTGCTATGAGGTAGGTGAAAGACAAAAGATATGAGTTTACCACATATTGTTAAGATCTTTTCCTTCATTGTGTGACAGTGAAGATCTGTCCTGCTTGAATGCCAACACCAGTCTGCTGTGATTTAGGTGCCAAGCTGCTTAACTAGGAAAAAAATGGTGTGAATCTCAAGAACATTTGAGGGGCTGTTCACAGCATAGCTTCAAGCTGATTGGTTGATTTTTAGGTAATTCACATGAAACTCTTATGATCCTATTGTAGCTTATCCATTATTGTGAACTGATGATTTCACATTTGGGGTTCAAATTCCTACAAATTGCTTGATCAGCGTAAGTACCTACTCAATGAATTAGTGGCTGATTATTCCATGAGCTTCTATACCTTTATTGTAAACCTGAGCAACATCAGCATGAGGATGTGTGTGACATGGCCAGACATTTGCATTAGAAGTAATCCATCCAACAGGCTTCTGCACAATTTCCAAGGACTCAGTTTTATTCACAACATAAAAGACCCTTGCACAAGATAACACACTGGGGAATTGAATGCAGGACCTCATGATTGGAAAGTAGATTTGGTAGACACACGTTGTCATAGTTTAGTCCAAGAACAAATCTGAGTAGACCTATGAAATTTAAGGTATTTCAGACACAATTATCATTTCTTTAGTGGAGTATCTAGAATTACATTATATAGTGTACCCTTGTCCATCCTTTTTTTACGACAGTAGGACATAGTTTGAGGGAGATTTGGCTGCTATTTCTAGCAGGTCGATCGACCGACTTGTCACATTTGGATTTGAAACAGTTCCGATATCTCACTCCCTTTCCTCACTGCAGCCATTTAATAATAAATATATTGAATATCCGCTAACTCAGGAAATTTCAAATTACAAAAATAAATGACTCCAGTTTGTAACAGATAATAAAAAATGTGTGGCTGTGTGGTAAGATTCTTGTTCCTCAACCACATGGTTTCGGGTTGAGTCCCACTGCGTGGCACCTTGGGCAAGTATTCATACATACATACACACATACATACATATACACATATATATATATATATATATATGTGTGTGTGCGTGTGTCTTTCTGTCTTTGTTGCCCCATTATCACTTGACAACTGTAACTTAGTGGTTCGGTAAAAGAACTGATAGAATAAATACTAGGCCTTAGAAAATAAGTCCTGGGGGCGATTTGTTTGACTAACGCAGTGCTCCAGCATGGTCACAGTCAAACGATTGAAACAAGTAAATGAATATATTTGAGTATATGTACGTCTCAGGAAGAGCTTTGCTCCAAACGTAAAACACCCTTTCTTTCCTTCACTTAGAGTCTTATTAATGCTTTGCATGTACCACGTACTCGCGTTGATTTTTCTCCGTTTTAAAAAAAATTTATATATATATATAGAAATATACATATATATGTAATAGATGTTGTTGGCACTCCATCGCTTACGACGTCGAGGGTTCCAGTTGATCCGATCAACGGAACAGCCTGCTCGTGAAATTAACGTGCAAGTGGCTGAGCACTCCACAGACACGTGTACCCTTAACGTAATTCTTGGAGAGATTCAGCTTGACAGTGTGACAAGGCTGACCCTTTGAATTACAGGCACAACAGAAACAGGAAGAAAGAGTGAGAGAAAGTTGTGGTGAAAGAGTACAGCAGGGTTCGCCACCATCCCCTTCGTTGAACTTTAGGTGTTTTCGCTCAATAAACACTCACAACGCCCGGTCTGGGAATCGAAACCTCGATCCTATGACCGCGAGTCCGCTGCCCTAACCACTGGGCCATTGCACCTCCACATGTAATAGATATGTATAAGATAATGTGTGTGTGTTTCTATGTGGATATATTTAATAGATAATATATATCTATTTATATATGTGTGTGTACGTATATGCATGTGTGTACGTATGCATGTAAAGAGAAACAATGGAAATTGTTAATTATAATCGCATTATTATCCCACGGTTATTGTTATCGTAATTAGTGGGTGGATCCCAATCATGCTTAGGATTTGGTTATATCCTCGACTTCGCGATGGTGCTTCAGCATGACCGCAGTCACATGGCTGAAAGAAATAAAAGAATAATGTTTATCAGTCAGTTATTTTTACCTGAAGGACCGTCCCCAAAATGATCACAATAAGAGGCTTGCACTGTGTGTATGTGCGTGTGTAGCTAGCGAGCTAAACAGACAGATAGAAAGATAAGATAGAAAGATTAGATAGAAAGTTGTTGACAAGTATGAAAGTATGTTTATAAATTGTCTCCCTTGTTAACAAGTGCTTTTTCCGATCATAAGTTTTTAATTTATTTTCGTTTCTCAGAAAACCAACCACTTCATTGTCAGTATATATTAGCACAGATTTATCTTTATATCACTGTCTTACAGATCTGTCTTTATATCACACTCTCTTACTTCTGGCTATACATCAGTGAATCAATCACTGTAGGTATGTTTAATTCGTGCTAAACGATTTTTTTTTCACTTTATTTTATTTTCCTCTTATCTTTTTAGTTTTCTCTCGGATGTTTATGGACAGTTGTTTTAAAGTTTATTTTGCTCTTTGTTACTGTATCCGTCCTTCCGAGAGCAATAAAATACATATTACGATGCTATGTATTTCGACAAAATGTGGATTCCGACTCATACAACACATTAAAAAAATATATATATAACAGGAAAAAAAATAAAAGGGGGTACAATAAAGTATTGGCATTCATTCCGTGTATATACCTGATGACTTCCTGGTGAGAAACAGTACTGTAGTGAACAAAATATATGCCTAATAATTGCGACTGACGTTCTGAGTTCAAGTCACGTTAGAATCAAATTTGACATAACTACAGATTCCTGCCCCCCTCCGAGTTTGGATGATCATAACTTTCAGAAAATGGATATTTTTTTAATGAAATTTTCTACGAATATGTGTTATATCATGTAGATTCCGAATATACAAAACTTTTTTGGGAAAGTGTTTTAAAAGTGGGTGGGATTGGAAATTTCGGAAAATTCACTGGCGTCCACTTCAATTCGTCTTAACTTTCAAGAAAATAGATATTTTTTAATGGAATTTTCTCCAAATATACCTCGGACTATGTATATTCCGAGCACATAGGAATTTTGGGGGAACGCAATTGAGGGTTACTTTTGGGGACCGTTCCCCACTCGGGGGTGTTTCGGAACAAGTTGTCCATATTTGTTTCATTTTCTCCGTCTTCTTGCCCAAATTCCTATGGGCAAGACTTCCGCCCGTCCCACCCTATAAAAAATTTTTTTTTCGACACAATGCCCCCTCCCTTTTCGGCTACGGGGAATACAAATCTGCAAAAATATTGGCAAAAATTGACATTTCTAAATTAACACCCACCACCCCCATTTCCTTCCTTTTTCACTTGATTATGGATTCTGAAAAGATTTTCCAAAAATTTTTTTTTTTCTAAATATGCGGAAAAATACAGACATTATGATTCGGACAAAAATTTCAAAGCATTTCTGTACTTACAGTTACAGTTTTAGGGTTAGGGTTAAGGTTTTAGTTGTTAGAGGTATGGTTTTAGTGTTAGTGTTGGGGAAAAAGTAAAAATTGAAGAAGTTGGCGGGGGGGTGGTAAATAATTTCACAATGCCAATTTTTGGTAATTTTCCGGAACCTCCATATCTGAAAATGGGGATTTTTGGCAAAAAAAGATCTAAGAATGAACAAATTTGGGAGAAACTGGTGGGGGACGGGTGGAAGTCTTCCCTTTCTATGTTCTTGGAATCTAGATTTTCCGAGGTAGGCTCCTCAATCCCACTTGTCTTAACACTCTGTCTTGCCACCTAAATGCTGGTTGTTTCGCTTGTCACACCAAAATGAACTTAATCATTAAGTGGACCCTGGCTCGGATTAATATCTCTTCAGTTCTGGAGTTGGCTGGATTATCCAGAAGCAATAGAAAGAGACCAGATGGTTTTACCCTCTGCTCATGGGTTAGAGGTAAGGTGCCGCAGTCTATGACTCTTTTGTTCCCTTCCACATCCTGGAAGGTAAAATGAAGGAAGGCAGTTTGAACATTTGCGAACACGCAAGAATGAGAGAGAACATTAAAATAATTCTAAATGACAATAAATAATCGTTTCTACTACAATTTATTTTCCTGAATTTAATTTAACTTTTTAGGATTGTATGTATATCAATAAACATCTACTTAAACACAAAATGCACGAGTACTGGGAAGTCAAAGAGTGAGTACATCTTTTTGGGACATCCTGTATATATGATGAACTTCTTTCAGTTTTTGTCTACCAAATCCACTCACAAGGCTTTGGTCAGCCCAAAGCTATAGTAGAAATCACTTGCTCAAGGTACCATGCAGTGGGACTGAACCCAGAACCACATGGCTGGGAAGCAAATTTATACATGTATATATACATGTATATGTATGTGTATGTGTGTATATATGTGTGTGTGTGTGTGTGTATTGAAAAGTTGCCATTTTGAATGAGATAGTATAACAGTTAACCAAAGCCTAGAAGTCCATGTAAATTTATGAATATCCAAATTTCAAGTAAGTATTAAACTTGATTGTTTACCTCTTATTTTCTTTTGATATTTTATATATTTGAATGATTTGCAGTGTATATGTGAGAGAAGAATAAAGCAGGAGATTTAGTTTGTCTTTTTATTATAACATCATAAATTATATAATCTTTACAGCTGTTTTACAAGTGAATACTTGTACATTTTGTGGTAATCATTATGTTGACATTTCCGTAATCATGCTGAAATATTGAAATACCAGATCTTTATTTATATATACAGGGTTGGCCAAAAGTCACCTGACAGTAAATCAAAACCATTTAATTCCAAGATTTATTTATGTTTAACAACTGAATGAATTTAATAAAAGCATCTGAATAGGAAACATCATGAAAATCGTTCAAACTGAAGTCCTGCTTGAGCGACACATTTTTCCATTCGAGTCAATAGAGAATTACATATAGCATTTATGGAACTTTGTTTTTACTGTTGGGTGACTTTTGGCCAACCCTTGATATATATCATCATCATCATCATCATCATCATCGTTTAACGTCCCCCTTCCATGCTGGCATGGGTTGGAAGGTTTAACAGGAGCTGGCCAGACAGGAGCCTGCACCATACTTCTGTGTCTGTTTTTGGCATGGTTTTTATGGCTGGATGCCCTTCCTAACACCAACCGCCCCACAATATATTCTTTTATATGTTTCAGTGATTTTATTGCGGCCATACTGGAGCACCACCTTGAAAGGTGATAGTGAAACAAATTGACCCCAGAACTTATTTTTTTAAAATCCCAGTACTTATTCTATCGGTTTCTTTTACCCATCTGTTAAGCTATGGGAACATAAACACACCAATACCAGTTGTCAGGTGGTGATGGGAGGACAAACACAGGCTCAAAGACATATACACACACATATATATACATATATGTATAAAATAAAATACAGAAGGGCATTGAAATACCACTCACTATAAACAGAACTATCACTCTAAACCACAATTTACTCACCATAAAAATAATTCTGTACATAACAAGTGGTATTTCAATACCCTTCTGTATTTTATTTATATTTTACCTATAAATGTTTAGACTTGCTATTATTAACTCTATTATTAACATTATTATTAATAATATTAGTGATACTTATTTAAATTTAAATTTACAAAAGGAGTGGCTGTGTGGTAAGTAGCTTGCTTACCAACCACATGGTTCCGGGTTCAGTCCCACTGCATGGCACCTTGGGCAAGTGTCTGCTACTATAGCCTCGGGCCGACCAAAGCCTTGTGAGTGGATTTGGTAGACGGAAACTGAAAGAAGCCTGTCGTACATATGTATATATATATGTATGTGTGTGTGTATGTTTGTGTGTCTGTGTTTGTCCCCCTAGCATTGCTTGACAACCGATGCTGGTGTGTTTATGTCCCCATCACTTAGCAGTTCAGCAAAAAGAGACCGATAGAATAAGTACTAGGCTTACAAAAAGTAAGTCCCAGGGTCGATTTGCTCGACTAAAGGCGGTGCTCCAGCATGGCCACAGTCAAATGACTGAAACAAGTAAAAGAGTAAAAGAGTATATATATATATATATATATATATATATATATACATATGACAGGCTTCTTTCAGTTTCCGTCTACCAAATCCATTCACAAGGCTTTGGTTGGTCTGAGGCTATAGTAGAAGACAATTGCCCAAGGTGCCACACAGCTGTGTCTGCACCTATATATGTGTGTGTGTGTGTGTCTGTGTGTGTCAGTGTTCAGTTTTATTTGAAGATTTCTGGCCAATAGAGAAAGAGCTGGTTTCTAACCTAGATCCAAGGCTCCTTCAATGGAATTTCAACATCAACTACAGAGTATTTTTGTATGTATATGTATGTCTAGAAATGCAACCATATGATTTGTTTTATGTTTGTATTCTCATGCATATGGTTGCATATCTAGACATGCTCATATATACTTAAATGATAAACTTCTGGAAAGTTTTACAGATTTTTTACCGTTCCAGCGATGGATTGGATCTGTAGTCTCTGAATCAGCTTTCTCCTTTCTGGTTTTGGGAAGCTTAATTTCTGAACATGTAATCTGGATAGAGTTACTGTAGATTTCTCAATAGTTCAGCATAGATATTATCTTTTTCATTGATCTTCAGCTTTATGTTAACATCCACTGAGCAGCTGATTTCCACAACAGTACAGTTTCTCTTCTCTATCCCAAATCATTATGTCAGGTCTATTATGTTTACATTTTATGAAGGTTTTCATTGGACATTCAACCAGTACTCCTTTTTATTATGTATGGCTATGGCTTCTACCATTTTCTTTGTCCTTAGAGTTATCCTGACAGATCTCATTATGCAGTATCCTAGCTATAACATCATGTCTCATTGGTAGATAATACCGTGATGATATTTTTGAACAGCTGCTTAAGATGTGGGTGATAACTTTGGTGTTAGCTCCACCAAGTCTGCATCAGTTATCACATTTTGTTGCTTTTCCTGTGTCTCTATCCCTTTTGTGCATCAGGTATTTGATTGATATTTCTTGTTCCTGCATTGCAAACACATACCCTTCAAAGTGGGAGTTAGTAATCCGGTTGTTGGTTCATGATAGACTGCTTTGATGATCAATGTTATTATCATCCCAGAGCTTTTTACTAACATATCCATCTATGGTCTTCTGCTGATATACGCTCATCTTTTCATCTGATGATACATTTTAGCAGAGTCATGTGACCTCTTTGGGCAGGTACATTCATAAGTAATTTCTGCAGAAATAACCTTATCAAAATAAGTAAGTAATATATTGTGGTCAGATATCCCAGATTGATTTTATTTGAAATGCATATAAAAATTTTTCTGATCTTTCAGAGGTTAACTTTGCCTTTCCTTTCTCTAGGAGAAAAGAGTAAAGTATCAGTCTAGTACCAGACTGAGGTAATGGACTAACTCTTTTCCATTCCTTGTTGACTTTGTACTTAAATTGGAAACATTATTAGTATTTTGCAAGAGGTAGATAGATAGGTAGATAGAGAGATTGATATATATATATATATATATATATATATATATATATATATATATATATATATATATATATATATATATATATATAATATATAGTTTTAGGGAAAAGAACCAAGGTTCATGAACTCATCGATGAAAATCCACTATCACATATAGAAAAAAAAAATAATTAAAAGCACAATAAATAAGTATAATATAATGCAAAGTAAATATCATAAGATAAAGATAATAAAATGACTACACGTGTATTTATATATATTTTACTCTGTAAAGCGTAATTTAATTTTAATTTTTTATAAATTGATTTTAATTGACTTTTTACTTGTAATTTTGAATTTTGTCCCTAATATTATTATTATTATTATATACACTTTTATATACACTATTATTATATACACTATTATTATATACACTTGCAAATGTGCAATATATATATATTTGTAAATGTGCAAATCTTTGGCTGGGCTCAAGGAGTCATACAAGGGCCTCACATTACATCAACGATGACGCATTTACTCATTTCAGTGATTCTTTCTAGCAATGGCTTTGCACATATATGAGAAAGCAGCTAAGATATATATATATATATATATATATATATATATATATATATATATATATATATATATATATATAAAGAGAGAGAGGGAGAGAGAGAGGGAGGGAGGCAATTATGTGGATAAACAAATTAGATGCATCAAATATATTAAATATAATAAAATTCAAATTATGTATATATGTATACATGCAAAACGAGAGAAAGCGAAAGGTGGATATTTTCAGATGATGAATATCTAAGTACAAATATATAGATATTTATATTAATAAGTCCAACTTACACAGAGTACAAACAACAGAGAAAATTAAAAAGAGAGAGAGAGAGAGAAGAGAAAGAGAGAAGAGAAAGAGAGAGAGTTTAGATTGTTTGTTACATTTGTCATGTGTTTATTTTATTATTGAATTTTCCAATATGCTTCCTTCTTTATTTTTTATGACATTACATTCGGTGACAGGCCTATACCGAAATGTTACTCTTATCTATGAAAGCTATATTCTTTTTTTTTTTTTTATCCCTTTTTATTTACTTACTTTTTTTTTTGACATTTTGTTGTGATTTGTTTCTGTTAATCCAACTTCTTGATAAGAAGTATATTAGAAGGGAGCGATAAGAGTTAAGAACAAGAGGTCATCTTAACAGTTAGTAATTATACAAAATTGATTAGACATGGTATCTACTGTAAAAGAGTATATAATTCCTACTCAACTGTCATATCTCCTTCAACTTGTCATATCACCTATACACCATTTTTTTTTTTCCTGCAGTCATTTATATAGCAGAACCAGTGGAGCACCCAACAGAGTGCCTTGTAGTGTTTTGTTATGTTTCTTTTTACATTTTAAGGTAAACTTTGCATTTTTTTAAAAATTTCTAATTGCTTGAAAATAAAAACAAACCTTAGAATTCAGAGCTGACATATCTCTGAATGAACCTTGAATTGGATATACCTCTGTTATATGAGCCTATGAGTGAGCCTCTTTGCAGTCATTTTACATGTTAGAAATACAGGTGCGTATATTCCAGGTGTGCTAGGTGTGTGCTCCACACCCATTGAAAATGGCAAATTAGTTATAAATATTAACCTTACTCTCTTTACTCTTTTACTTGTTTCAGTCTTTTTGACTGTGGCCATGCTGGAGCACCGCCTTTAGTCGAGCAAATCGACCCCAGGACTTATTCTTTGGAAGCCTAGTACCTTATAGGCTTCATCAAAGCCTTGAATATGTAATTCTTTTCCCAAATAAATTGCGCTTCATATTCAAGGCTCTAATGAAGCTATAAGGTACTATTTAGGCATTCAACTAAGAGTCCACTTCATCTCATAGCAGAAACATCTATAAGTTAATGAAGTTGATAACATAATTGTTTTTATTTTTGTTATCTCAAATTCTTATACACACACACACACACACACACACATACACACCACACACACAGACATACATATATATGTGTATATATATATATATATATATATATATATATATATATATATATATATATATATATATATATATATATATATAGATAGATAGATAAAGATAGTTATGGCTGTATCTTTATTTAATTCCTCTACTGGTCTATAACTTAGAGTGTGCTTCTCTTTCAGATTTCTGATTTACTGACGATATATATGCACGTATGTATGTATGTGTGTATGTATGTGTGTATGTATGTATGTATGTGTGTGTGTATGTATGTGTGTATGTATGTATGTCTTCTATTTTTTAATTATTATAAATCTTCCACTGAGGAGGGAGCCAGTTCCCAACAAAGATACAAGGCTCCATCTTTGGGTTGTAGTTAACACAGACAAATTCACATGGGGAACTTGAGAAAAGTCTTGCATATTTTTTATTGTTCCACTCACAGATTGCACTTGTAATGTATGAATCAGCCGGTTAATTTTCCTTTCTGAAAATCCCAGTTTATCCAGATTCTCCTTTAAGCATTTACTAACAAAACCTAACGCTCCAATTATGAATATGAATTCATAGTCTGGATAGAGAAGCCTTGAATATGTAATTCTTTTCCCAAATAAATTGCGCTTCATATTCAAGGCTCTAATGAAGCTATAAGGTACTATTTAGGCATTCAACTAAGAGTTCACTTCATCTCATAGCAGAAACATCTATAAGTTAATGAAGTTGATAACATAATTGTTTTTATTTTTGTTATCTCAAATTCTTATACACACACACACACACACACACACACATACACACCACACACACAGACATACATATATATGTGTATATATATATATATATATATATATATATATATATATATATATATATAGATAGATAGATAGATAAAGATAGTTATGGCTGTATCTTTATCTAATTCCTCTACTGGTCTATAACTTAGAGTGTGCTTCTCTTTCAGATTTCTGATTTACTGACGATATATATGCACGTATGTATGTATGTGTGTATGTATGTGTGTATGTATGTATGTATGTATGTATGTATGTGTGTATGTATGTGTGTATGTATGTATGTCTTCTATTTTTTAATTATTATAAATCTTCCACTGAGGAGGGAGCCAGTTCCCAACAAAGATACAAGGCTCCATCTTTGGGTTGTAGTTAACACAGACAAATTCACATGGGGAACTTGAGAAAAGTCTTGCATATTTTTTATTGTTCCACTCACAGATTGCACTTGTAATGTATGAATCAGCCGGTTAATTTTCCTTTCTGAAAATCCCAGTTTATCCAGATTCTCCTTTAAGCATTTACTAACAAAACCTAATGCTCCAATTATGAATATGAATTCATAGTCTGGATAGAGAAGCTGGAGGTTTCGAGGCAGTTATCCATAGATATCCTCTTTTTCTTTGATTTTCAAAGAGATATTTATATCTGCAGGGTAGGCTGACTTCTATGATGGTACATACCTTTGCCCCTTTGTCCCAAACAACAATATCTGGCCTGTTATATTTACATTTGACAGAAGTTTTGATGGGAATATTCCACCAGTATTCCTTGAGTTGGTGTTTATGAATGTATTCCATGTATGTATGTGTGTGTGTGTGTGACCTGGACATTTCTAATAAAGCTAATTCTATATTGGCAAGGATAGGTAAATGATATCAAAAAGTAAAGAGAAAAGTGTATTCATGTGTACAAAAATCTTTGTTAGATGTAAATAAGTGTATGGTACCAAATTGGAGTATGAGATTTGGAATCCCTCTTGTATTCAAAGCATTAACAAAATTGTACAGGTTCAAAGACATTTACACCTTGGGTACTTGTGATGCTTGGGTACTTGTGTACCTTGGGTACTTGTGTACCTTGGGTACTTGTGATTTACTCGTTTACACCTTGGGTACTTGTGATTGCTTTGAGTGAAGTAAAATTGTGGTCTCTTGAAACTGAGACATGCTTTAAGAGATTTAGTTTTTGAGTATAAAATGGTTAACAACATGGCCTTTCTCAAAAATTTTTTTTCAATCCTTAAAAGACCAAATAAATGTACCTCCTACTCCTAGTTCTTGGCACCAAGATATAACTGTTTGCTAATTTTTTCTGTTAGAGTTATTCCTATCTGGACCTAACTTTCCACCTTAGTTTTTGAAGCTTATTCTTATTTTTAGATTTAAGGAAAGACTGACTTATTTAGTTAGTTTTGACCAGGTTTATCAAGGGAATCATTAATTAGCCCGTCTCTTTCCAGCCTAAATACAATTTATTAAAATCTTGGAGTAGTTGGCATTAGGAAGGGCATCCAGCTGTAGAAACTCTGCCAAATCAGATTGGAGCCTGGTGTAGCCATCTGGTTTCACCAGTCCTCAGTCAAATCGTCCAACCCATGCTAGCATGGAAAGCGGACGTTAAATGATGATGATGATGATGATAAAAATTGGAACATCTTGTTTTAACACTTTAGCATTTAAACCAGCCATATCCAACCTAAATGTTCTACCTGTTTCATCTTCAAACTGGTGAGAGCTGGCCTCTCATGGCAACCCTACAATATCATTCTAAAGATAAACAATCACGTCATTCAAATCTTGAAGCTATAAGACAATGCCTAATTAATTCAAAGCAATGTGAATACATAAGCATTACATTTGACCGAATAATCTGAATGCTAAAGGTTAAAAAACAATTATTTTGTTTTGCCCTTCTTCTTTTTCTTTTTCTTCTTGCATCTATAAAATTATTTTTTCTGTATATTCATTTAAATTTATTACATACTCTGTATATTAATACTTAATGTACTTTCACTTTTATCAATGGCCCCTATTATTGTATTGAGCAAGTAAATAAAACACCCAACAAAAACAAAAGCACCCGACAGCTTTATTTATGCTACAGTAAACAGTAGGAAAATTATGTCAGAAAAATCTGAAACTTCATGGCCTAATAACTGATGATATTTGATGAGACTATACAGTAGGGATTTCGATTGTCAGGATTTAAGCCTGCTTACAATTTTTTTAAATCTTAGGTATTGGTAAGTGGGGTAGAGGCTAAGAAAGATCTTGCTTGAAGTTTAAAAAACTTCTCTTCTTGTGTTATACCAATTTTATTAATTATTGTCATTATTGTTTAACTCTACATCAACCTTGACTGAGCAGATTGTTTGACAAAAGATGTTACTATTCTGGCTTTAAGTCTTTTTCAAAATATTAGGTTGTGATTGGAGAGAGATTTAGCTGCTATTTCTAGTAGGTTGAACTTCCATGTAAGGCTCTATTCTCTTTTGTTACTTCATTTATTAACTAAATCTCTTTCAAATTTGCATCTTAACATTTTGGAATGGATAAACAAGGCAGAATCCTCATGGTTAGACATAGAGCTAAACCACAACAGTTCATAGAATTTGTGTTTCATGCCACTATAAAAAGAGTTGAGTTGTGTCAGTTCAGGGAAGGCTCTTCTTTACACCCACCTTCCATTGAAAAATGAAACATGAAAGAACAACTAATCCCTAACAATTGAAGTTGCTGCTGTCTAGCACTGATCAAGTTTCACAAATTATTGGGTCATAAGATCTCAGATTTTTCTGATGTGGAAACTGGTATAACATTTAGGATTTTCCCAATGTTAATCTATTGCCAACAAAACTATCTAGTAGGACTTTTTAATTATTTCTTGTTGACACAAACTACCAATAATTTCCTGTAGTCATTTAATTGGATATTAACCAAAGTACCAGAAATTATCAGTTATGTCATAACTTAAATGATTACACCAAATTGTAATTAAATATCATAATAACAAAAATAAAAAATATATATTTGTATTCATGTATTTGTTTTTGCAAGACTCTTGATGTGAAATTGTGTCAAAACTTTTATATCCTGCTACAGGTTGGTATAGATAAATTACGCAGCAGAGGTTTAATCAATGTATTCACATGACGTATTAGGTTGTCAAGTATGAAATTTGTAGAAAAGAAAAAAAAGTTTGCTAATGTTTTGTAAATACAAAGAATAGTTTTATTCACCAAAGTATGCACCCATATTGTCAATACATTTTGATTCCATAATAATTTTTGTTCTTTTATGAATTACTCTAGTTTTGAATCTGTGGATGAGTTTGTGGGAAATAAGTTTGGCACCATGATTCTACGGCTAAACAAAGTGATGACGGAGCAGTTCCCTCAAATTGCTACAAAAGTGAACTCTCTACAACCAGGTAAAACTAAAATGGAAAATTTATTGTGTGTGTGTGTGTGTGTACATGAGTGCATATATGTGTGTTTCATCCTCATCATCTTTATCACTACCACCTCCAACATCATCATTGTCATATTTGCTCATAATCACTATTACAACGACCAAATTTATCATCATCCTTTCCTTCATTACAAGTATCACATGCAGTCATCATTACCACCAACACCTCAACCATCCATGAACACCACCACCACCACCACCACCACAACAACAACAACAAGCTTGCGCCTACTACTACTACTACTACTACTACTACTACTACTACTACTACTACGAATATCTTCCTTACCATCCCCAACACCACTTTATCACAGCCACCCTTATTCTTTCTTACCCTTATCACCTCATTTCTTTTTCAGATGATCTACCTGACAAGCTGAAATCTGCTGTCACTGATGACGGAAACCGTGATCTGAAGATAATGCAGGTGTCATTAGATCTTCTCTCAGAGAATATCAAAAAATATTTTGATAATGCCTTACAACAACTTTGGCCCTTTATGCCACCAATCATTGTACCAGACATGATGTTTGAAAAGAACCCCTTCATCCCCAAATTGTGCCAAGCAGACCTTTTGTTGGTGAGTCTGTCAGTGGTTTCTATGAGTTATTCTTCATTATTTACCATTTATTAAAGACAATAAAGTAGCAGAATCATTAGCAACACCTGGTAAAATGCTTGGCAGCATTTTGTCCAACTTCATGTTCTGAGTTCAAATTTTGCTGAGGTTGATTTTTGCCTTTGACCAATTTTTGGGGTTGATAAAATAAGTACCAGTGGCACACTGGGGTCAGTGTAAATGATTTATCCCCCGTCCTGAACTTGCTGGCCTTGTACCAAAATTTGAAACCATCATCATCATCACCATCATTATTAAGGCAGTGAGCTGGCAAATTCATTACTGCACTGAGCAAAATGCTTAGCAGCATTTTATCTGTCTGTACGTTTTGAGTTCAAATTCTGCAGAGGTCGTTCTTTGCCGTTCATTCTTTCAGGGCCGATAAATTAAGTACCAGTGAAACGCTGATGTTGATGTAATCGACTAGTCCCCTCCCCCAGAATTTCAGGCCTTGTGCCTATAGTAGAAAGGATTATTAGTTTTATTATTAATAAGGCGGCGAGCTAGCAGAATCGTTAGTACACTGGATGAAATGCTTAGAGGTATTTTGCCCATTGCTACATTCAGAGTTCAAATTCCACTGAAGTCGACTTTGCCTTTTGTTCTTTTGGAGTCGATAAAATGAGTACCAGTCAAGCACTAGGGTCGATGTAATTAATTTATCCCCCTCCCCCTAATTTGCTGGCCTTGTGCCAAAATTTGAAGCCATTATTATTATTGTGCTGGTGGCACGTGAAAAGCACCATCCGATCGTGGTCGATGCCAGCTCCTCTGGCCCCTGTGCTGGTGGCATGTAAAAAGCACCCACTACATTCTCGGAGTGGTTGGCATTAGGAAGGGTATCCAGCTGTAGAAACACTGCCAGATCAGATTGGGGCCTGGTGCAGCCTCCTGGCTTCCCAGACCCCAGTCGAACAGTCCAACCCATGCCAGCATGGAAAACGGACGTTAAACGATGATGGTGATGATTATCATTATTATTATTATCATTATTATCATTATTATTATTATTATTATTAAGGCTGTGAGCTGGCAGAATTGTTAGCACACTGGGTTAAATGCTTAGCAGCATTTCATTCATCCTTATGTTCTGAGTTCAAATTCTGCATAAGTTGACTTTGCTCTTCATCCTTTTGAGATCGATAGAATGAGTACCAGTGAGGCACTGGGGTTCATGTAATTGACGTGTCCCCCTCTCCCTAACTTGCTGGCCTTGTGCCAAAATTTGAAACCATTATTATTATTGTTATTATTATTATTATTATCAAGGCAGCGATCTGGCAGAATCGTTAGTACACCAGGTGGAATGCTTAGCAATATTTTGTCTGCTGTTACGTTCTGAGTTCAAGTTCTGCTGAGGTTGACTTTGCAGTTCATCCTTTCGGGGTTAATAAAATTAGTACCAGTTACGCACTAGGGTTGATGTAATCAACTTAATCCCTTCCCCTAAATTTCAAGCCTTGTGCTTCCAGTAGAAAGGATTATTATTATTATTATTATTATTATTATTATTATTATTATTATTGTTGTGGAGGTGCAATGGCCCAGTGGTTAGGGCAGCAGACTCGCAGTCATAGGATCGCGGTTTCGATTCCTAGACCAGGTGTTGTGAATGTTTATTGAGCGAAAACACCTAAAGCTCCACGAGGCTCCGGTTAGGGATGGTGGTGAACCCTGCTGTATTCTTTCACCACAACTTTCTCTCACTCTTACTTCCTGTTTCTGTTGTGCCTGTAATTCAAAGGGTCAGCCTTGTCACACTGTGTCACGCTGAATATCCCCGAGAACTACGTTAAGGGTACACGTGTCTGTGGAGTGCTCAGCCACTTGCACGTTAATTTCACGAGCAGGCTGTTCCGTTGATCGGATCAACTGGAACCCTCGACGTCGTAAGCAACGGAGTGCCAATAATTATTATTATTATTGTTATTATTAAGGTAGTGAGCTGGCAGAATTGTTAGCACACTAGGCTAAATACTCAGTGGCATTTCATTCATCCTTACATTCTGAGTTCAAATTTTGCCTAGGTCAACTTTGCCTTTCATCCTGTTGGGATCGATAAAATAAGTACCAGTTGGGTACGGGGTGGAGGTGAGGTGGGGGTGTGGGGTGTCAGTGTAATTTTCAAGACAACTGAGCATTAGTAAGGATTTTCTAAAGCCATAAATTAGCTTTTTAAAAATCAATAGTTTTCAGTTAAGGTATTGGAGTATTAACTTTAGGATAATGACTGTGAATTAGCTGGTGGATTCTTTATATTGTTTCTGAGCAGAACACTTTATTTTATATTGCTTTAATTCACCCTTGCTGTTAAGAATATTCAGTTTCAAAGTTAGTTAGCTTTAGTATATATACAAGAAGTCCCAGAATTAGCTATCTATTTCCATGAAATCAGGCAAAGTTTAAAAAATACTGGCAGAATTTTACATTTATTACTTAATTATGATACCAAAACAAATAGATTGATAAATCTTAAGTCAAAACTTTATTGAAAATTTTCAGCATGTTCTCCATCTGTATCCCTGTGAATTTCAAATCTATCCTTAGTGTTGTGAAACACATTTTGAAGCATTTCAGGAGTTCTCTCCTCCACTGCTAACTGAATGCGTTCTTCAAGTTCAGCTAAACAATAACTCCATCCTGGGATGGAAGTAGAGAAAATAATTGCAGCCAAATTGAAAAAAAAGCTGTCCTGGATTGATAAACAGGATCCAACAAGAATGAAAATAAAATTATAAAAAAGATAAATAAAAATTATAAAATTATAAACAAAATATAGGCGCAGGAGTGGCTGTGTGGTAAGTAGCTTGCTTGCCAACCACACGGTTCCAGGTTCAGTCCCACTACGTGGCACCTTGGGCAAGTGTCTTCTACTATAGCCTCGGGCTGACCAAAGCCTTGTGAGTGGATTTGGCAGACGAAAACTAAAAAAAGCCCGTCGTATATATGTGTATATATATATATATATATATATATATATATATAAATTGTAAATCCAAAAGAAAAAAATAACAACAAAACTACAAAGGATTCCGCGGTACACGTGTTTCAAGCTCTACATGTGTATAATATAATATAATATAATATAACATAATATAATATGTGTATTATCTACAATAGGGAAAATAACCAAGTTTCAAGAACTCATCGATGAAAATCCACTATCACATATAGAAAAATTAATAATTAAAAGCACAATAAATTTATTATATTTATCTTATGATATTTACTTTACTTTATATTATACTCATTTATTGTGCTTTTAATTATTAATTTTTCTATATGTGATAGTGGATTTTCATCGATGAGTTCTTGAAACTTGGTTATTTTCCCTAAAACTATATATTTTATATATAGTTTATCTATAAAGCTCAATTTAATTTTAATTTTTTATAAATTGATTTTAATTGAGTTTTTACCTGTAATTTTGGATTTTGTCCCCAAGACCCTGCAAACGGACAGAGACTTAGAGACAAGTTACTTGAAGCATTTAACGAAATAGAAGGGGATATAGCATCATACAACGTGGAAGACAATTGGAGATTTCTGCGGGACAACCTGTTGAAAGCCACCGACCAGATTTGTGGGTGGTGTAAGGTCCCCTCCCGACCCAGAGTAACGTGGTGGTGGAACAAGGAGGTAGACAGGGCTATTAGACAAAAGAAACAGGCTTGGAAGGACTGGAAGAACGGTGGTAGCAGGGAATTGTACCAATGTGCCAGAAGGGAGGCTAGGCGACAGGTTTATTTAGCCAGAGGGGAAGCAGATAAGGAAAGATTTGCCAATGTTCTGCGCCGTGAGGACCAAAGACTCGAGGTATTTCGTGTTGCAAGACAGTGTAGGAGAGAGAATAGTGATGTTGTAGGAGAGAAATGTGTTCGCATGGATGATGGTACGCTTGCATTAAATGAGGATGCAAAGAAAGAGGTCTGGAGATGCCACTACGATAGATTGCTTAATAAAGAGAATGAATGGGAGAAAGAGAGCCTGCCGTATGTCGACCCAATAGAGGGACCAGCTATCCGAGTTGATAGTACCAGGGTAGATAAAGCAATTAAGAGTAGGAAGACCGGGAAAGCCCCCGGCCCATCAGGAATCACTGCAGAGATGCTCAAAATATCTGGCAGTGTTGGCTATAGCCTAGTCACCCGTATTACGAACCAGGTGATACACGAAGGAGTCATACCCAATGACTGGTGTAGCAGCATCATAGTCAACTGCTACAAAGGTAAAGGTGACGCTTTAGATACAAATAATTACAGAGGCATCAAGCTGTTAGATCAGGTTATGAAAGTTACAGAGAGGGTCATAGCCCAACTAATTAGGGAGCGAATCAATTTAGATGAGATGCAGTTTGGGTTCGTGCCAGGTAAAAGCACTACTGATGCCTTATTTCTAGTGAGACAGTTGCAGGAGAAATACCTAGCTAAGGATAAACCTCTGTACCTGGCTTTCGTTGACATGGAGAAAGCCTTTGACAGGGTCCCCCGATCCCTTATCTGGTGGTCAATGAGGAAACTTGGGATAGAAGAATGGTTAGTGAGAGCTGTGCGAGCCATGTACAGAGATGCTGCCAGTAAGGTGAAGGTTGGAAATGAGTACAGCAATGAATTCCGGGTAGAGGTAGGGGTCCACCAAGGTTCCGTCCTCAGCCCCCTTTTATTTATCATAGTCCACCAGGCAATCACAGAGGAGTTCAAGACAGGTTGCCCCTGGGAGCTCCTCTATGCTGATGACCTTGCCCTAATTGCGGAGTCACTATCAGAACTAGAGGAGAAGTTTCAGGTGTGGAAGCAAGGTCTAGAATTGAACGGCCTTAGAGTCAACCTAGCTAAAACCAAAATCCTAATAAGTAGGAAGGTAGATAAAACACAAACCCCTTCAGATAGATGGCCCTGCTCAGTATGTAGAAAAGGAGTAGGTAGTAACTCTATAAGATGTACCCGGTGCAAGCTATGGGCACATAAGAGGTGCAGCAACATCAAAGGCAGGTTAACTAGCAAGTTAGTTTTTGTTTGTGGCAGATGTTCAGGTGCAATAAAGACTGTAAACAAACAGGAAACAACTTCTATCTCATTCCAGGGTGAAAAACTAGAGGTAGTCGATAGCTTCCGCTATCTGGGCGACCAAGTTAGTAGTGGGGGTGGGTGCGCTGAAAGTGTAGCTGCTAGAATAAGAATAGCCTGGGCAAAGTTTAGAGAGCTCTTACCCCTGCTGGCGACAAAGGGACTCTCACTCAGAGTAAAAGGCAGACTGTATGACGCATGCGTACGAACAACCATGCTACATGGCAGTGAAACATGGCCTGTAACTGCTGAGGACATACGTAAGCTCGCAAGGAATGAAGCCAGTATGCTCCGTTGGATGTGTAATGTCAATGTGAATACCCGTCAGAGTGTAAGTATCTTGAGAGAAAAGCTGAACATTAGAAAAATCAGTTGTGGCGTGCAAGAGAGACGGTTGCGCTGGTATGGACATGTGGTGAGAATGGAGGAGGATAGCTGCGTGAAAAAGTGCCACACCCTAACAGTTGAGGGAACCCGTGGAAGAGGTAGGCCCAGGAAGACCTGGGCTGAGGTGGTGAGGCAAGACCTTCGTACATTGGGCCTCACCGAGGCGATGACTACTGACCGAGACCTTTGGAAATGTGCTGTGCGTGAGAAGACCCGGCAAGCCAAGTAAGATCGTTGCCAGTGCCCCTGGACTGGTTCTTGTGCCGGTGGCACATGAGATGCACCATTTTGAGAGTGGCCGTTGCCAGTACCGCCTGACTGGCTCCCGTAGGATTTTCGAGCGAGATCGTTGCCAGTGCCCCTGGACTGGCTTGTGCGGGTGGCACATAAAAGACACCATTTCGAGCGTGGCCGTTTTCGTGCGGGTGACACGTAAAAGCACCCACTACACTCTCTGAGTGGTTGGCGTTAGGAAGGGCATCCAGCTGTAGAAACTCTGCCAAATCAGACTGGAGCCTGGTGTAGCCATCTGGTTTCACCAGTCCTCAGTCAAATCGTCCAACCCATGCTAGCATGGAAAGCGGACGTTAAACGATGATGATGATGATGGATTGTGTAGTATTGGGGGACAAGAAGTGGGCCTTTTTGTTTTGTCTACAATTAAATGTCATTTTCCTATTTTTTTTTGTTTTTTGTTTTTTTTTCATTCAATCAACTTAACCAGACTGCTTTGAATTATGCCATCGAATGCAGTGAGTTTCGCTATGCTTCTGCCCTTGCATTCGTGGTTGATCGATTCATGTACTGGTACGGTGGTTCTGAGGTGTTGTTGAAGATTATTGATCACATATTGGTACTGAGTCCCTCAACAGTCATTGCTCCACAGTTAACCATCCGGCGTGCCCGTATCATGAAGGATAATGGTAATCTCCATGGTGCCATAGAAGTCCTTGATGGCCTTATTGATTCGAAAGGTAAGGTGTAAGCTCTGTTGTTCTTTTATTATTTAACTTGTTTCAGTGATTAGATTGTGGCCATGCTGGGGAACCACTTTGAAGAATTTTAGTTGAATTAATTAATTCCAGCACTTCTGTTTTTTTTTTTTAAAGCCTGGTACTTATTATATTGGTTTCTTTTGCTAAATTGCTAAGTTACAGGGATGTAAACACACCAATACCAGTTGTCAAGTGGTGGTGGGGAAACAAATACACACACACACGAATGACAGGCTTCTTTCAGTTTCTGTCTACCAAGTCTGCTCACAAGTCTTTGGTTAGCCCAAAGCTATAGTAGAAAACACTTGCCCAAGGTGCCACACAGTGGGACTGAATCCAGAACCATGTGGTTGGGAAGCAAGTTTCTAACCATACAATCACACAGTCATGTCTTTTTTTAATTTTTTTTATTAACACAGTAATGTGATATTTGAGCAATATTTGGCTGCTATTTTTAACATGTTGAATGACCACATAGAGCCTCCTCCACACCGCACTGACTCATTAAAATTGTTGTTGAAGTTGTTGATAGGTGATATTTTTTTTATTATCTATGGATGTTGTACCAGTATGTTACTGAGTTTAATCCATGTTTGGATATGGAGTTGCTTTGTAGAGTTTGTGAAAGTTAGACAACAGTCATGAACTGTCATCCCTTGCAATGAACTGTGTTCTTCACAAGGACACTTGCTGTTATATACTCATCAATACTATGCAGCAACCAGAACCTTCCTACCCTACTCAACATAGCTCTCTTTAAAACTGGAATTGATGTAATGAAAACCTGAATCCTATTATAGTATGTCCAGACAGTAGCTATAACTAGTACTTTAAGGCCATTTCCCCTTCTAAAGCAAAAGTTAACCTTGCTGGTCCTTTGATGGTTTTCTGTTGCCCTATCTTCTGTATCCACACATCACCTTCACTTTCATCTTTATTTCCTTCTCCATCATTAGCTGGAAACTTCCATGGTTGTATCTCCATTTCTGGCTCTACTGTCTCACTACCCAACTTGCATTTTTACACCAAGCCCATAATGTAAACACATCACAAATTTGATATTGTTCTCATTCCTTTTTTTCTTCTTCCTCCTCTTAGTTATTTTACTTATGTTTGACAAAGGATATGACCTGAAATGTCAGATTCTCTTCTGTTTCTTTTCATTTGCTATATATATTTCCAATCAAACATTTTTGATAGCTATTGTTTCATTTAATTTTCAATACTTTTTTCACTTTTTCAACTGTTTTACTTGTATATTTATCTCCTCCTTACATTATAATCTTTGTTTTACTTGTGTATTTTTGATCTATTATATATTTTTCTATTTCTATACATGCCTGTATGAGTATGTGAAGTGTATTTGTCTGTGTATCTGTGTGTGTGTTTTCTCTCTCAATATATGTGTATGTCATCAGCATTCATCAATGTTTCATGTTGCTAAGAGTTGGACAGGTTTTCTGAGGCAGAGTTTTGTGGATGGGTTTCCATTCTGTTGTCAGCCTTTTTAATCACCTCTTAACAATACAGTTATGCACCCAAGATTCACCTGGATTCACCTGGTACTATGCTCATCTATTAATCTGTGTGAGTATATGTGTGTGTGGTGTTATGGGCTGTGATGAGCTGTGTGTTGTGGTGGAGAGGGGTGAGGCAAACAGAGGTGAAGCCAGACCGGAAGGGCCAGATCGGAAGGGTCAGATCGGAAGTCGGTGACACGCGGTCGAAGGCTAGCACGTGGGGCCAGTCAGAAAACAGAGAGGTTACGAGAAAGACGTGTTCTGATCAGGAGTGATCGTGTACTCCACTGCGGTCGACAAGGTAAGGTCCAACGTTTCATTCTGTCCTTTTGCTTCTTGTTGTCTTTTTCCTCCATCACACCACAGTGTGTATTTATAAATGTAAGTATATATACACATGTGTATATGTATATAATTTTTTATGAATTGTGTGTATGTATGATGTATATATAAAAACAAGTATTTCTCTTCCAACTCAGCTGCCAATGAAGATGGCCAGTGGCACTACAGAACTGAGTTTCAGTATATAAATGTTTATGCAGTCTGTGTGCAGATCAAAGGACAGATTTATAAAAACTTAGGTAATGAAGCATTTATTTCCTTAATATATATACATATTTTTGTACCTCTCTCTCTCTCATATATATATATATATATATATATATATATATATATATATATATATATATATATTTATAAAAAAGAAGTTTGAAAACGCCAATATATAAAAAATGAATTTTAATTTAAAATTTTGTCAGATATTTTTAACATGTTTTGGTTCTTGTGTATATATATAGATATATATATATATACATACATAAAAAATAAATAGATAAATGTGTGTGTGTGTATCAGTTAAGTGAGATTTGGGTAAAAAACTTGTAGCAGGCTGTGTTCACAGTTATTGGCTACTCGATGTCATCATACTGTAGAAATGCACATATGACTGGATATATATATATACTTCAGGAATTCTATAGTATTTGTAGAGTTTATATCGACAGATAAATGACTGAAAATGGGATTAACAAACTTCTTTGTTCCAAATCCTAACAATTGTTTTGATGAATTATCGCACCTGTTGTTCATAGGTGAGATGTTGTACAGTGATTATCCTACATCCCAAGTGTAGAATGCACCTCTTCAGTTGACTGTTTAAACAAATTCTTTGCTATATGGTTTTGCCATTTCACTCAGTTTAATAATGTATACCTATATTGGTGTGTCATTCCAGCTGTTCACAGACAGAACCAAAAGCATAGATTCAGTGAGAGACAAGATACACTGGAGCCTGGCTGACTGCTATCAGTTTGCGCCAGTCGCTGTCAAGATGTCAGGTGTTCTAGGGCCCTATACTACTGATTTCCTCTGCAAAATAGGGACAGTGGTGGCTTGTCAGAGAAATGAGGCCCGTGAGATGGAGTGGTTACTGCAGCAAGTGTTGTTGACCATTCTCTGTGGCAACACCGTCGCAGTCATTACCATAGAGCACTTGTTTTGGGATATGTGACCCCTCACTCCTCCCCCTCTGTCTTCCACTGCTTTTCTTCCAAATTTTTTCCTCCTTTCACTGTTTTTCATTTTTTTAAAGTGTTTATTTGTAAATAAAGCGATTCCTTTTCTGTTAGAATAAATACACAGATAAAGAATACATAGATGAAAAATAGACAAATGAAATTAACATAAAGATATAAATGACAATACAAAAAAAAAAAAATACTAAAAGGGCTTGTTTGGCTATAAACTTCTAACCAGTGGAAGTCTGGTTTAAGCACTCCCTATAACCCCTCATAACTTTTTATTTTTTTGCATTTTCAGAAAATATTTGCAAATTTGTGTTCTACAAATGAGAATTCATATGATTACGAAGAAACCAAAAAAATTTATGTGATTTATGGGCTATTTAGCTGTTATTTTTAGCACATCTCTCAACCACCTACCTTCCTCGTTGCTTTGTCACTGTGACATGTATTGATGTTTTCCAATATTTTTCTCCTCACAAACACATTTAATGGTTCATTGCTGGGATTTAAGCCCAAATTTTAGAATGTCTGTATTTTAAACTTTGATTTTAAAAAAATATTTGTAAGATTTAAAAAAAAAATTTTTATTCAAGAAAATTAAAAAAAAAAAAACTTTTTTTTATGATCATATGAATTCCTGTGTGTAGAAGACAAATTTGCAAAAATTTTCTGGAAATTCCAAAAAATGAAGAAAATTATGAGGAATTATATGGAGTGCTTAATCTTTTTGATACCAACCCACCTGAGACTGCTCTAGGTTCTGTGACATAGACTTACTGTTTTAAAGTGGTGTAAATCATAATCTTCCATCAAAATTTTATGCTAATATGAATCAGGCCCCCAATTTAATAATGAGAAAGTTATTTTACTAAATTCCTTATTATTTTGAGAATTAATTGAAACAAAGGCAGTTGACAGAAATATAGTAACAAAAGGGTTAAACCAGAATTCTGCCTTCTGTTCTACATAAGTCAGAAGAAAGAATTAATACAAAAGTGGGGTGGGTTAGCATATATTAATTTATTGTTTCCATGAAATATATTCAAACCAGACAGTAATAAATTAACTCTAAATAAAGACTCCTCCTTGTCTGAAGGTGGAGCAGCCAGTTTGTTGGGTTGGTGGGTAGAAGAATGGGTATTTGGGTCCATAAAGGTGACCAGGTTGTGTTGAAATGGCCAAATCACTTGATTATCTTTAAAGATTTTTTTTTTTTCATTTCTTTCTTCACCTTATTTTCTAGTCTGTCCAATTCTTTCTTCTTTATAATCTGACAGACAGATAGGCTTTTTTGAAACAGAATTTCTTTCTGGCTAGATGCCTTTCTTGTTACTAACATGAAGACACTAACATATACACGCCTATGTATATACACACACACACATATACATACAAACATATATACGTATATATACATACATTCAAACGCACACACACACACACATACATACATACTTATATATGAATATATATATATGTGCACAAATTCATACAAACATATGCACACACTCACATGGACATACATGCATGCACACACACACACACACACACACACATATATATATATATATATATATATATATATATATATATATATATATATATATATATATATATATATATATATATACGTATGTATGGTTATACATGCATATATGTGACTATATATGTATGGATATATATATATATATATATATATATATATATATATATATACATGCACAAATACATACACGCACACATATATATGTACACACGCACATAATCCACAACTTATATTATAATTTTAGGTTTGTGGAAAGAAGCTGTTCCTCTCTTGTTGAAATCAGTTGAAGAATTTGAGAAACTCCCTGATAAGGATCTGAAAGGCATATCATACTCTTATGGCTTACTCTCTCATTGTTTGTGTAAACTCAGCCATAAGGAGTATTTGGAACTTCAGAACATTTATGTATTTCAGAGAGACCATCCTTGCTATGAGGCATTTGAGTATGGCATGAAGGCAGCTGAATTATCACCAAAACAGAGTTTGTTTTTTGCAAGACATTGTGTAAATATATATCTAATCTTCTTTCTCACACATTTTTTGTTGGCTGGCTACATTATTTTATTTGTTTATTGTTGTATTGTTACATTTTAGTTAAGAAGGATTTTGGAAGTTTGCATTAGACTCTTGTAAGGTGTTAGACCAATTTTCTTTCACAACTCAATGGTTCAGCTCATTTGAAATTTAATATGATATTAATCACAAGGTCCAAGTTCAAATTTACTGCAGATTTTTTATTGGATTATCTGTTAAGATAATCTCTTATCATCTCACAACAATCCATTGGATTGTTTCGTAATTCTGGTATCATTTTGAACCCTTTAGCATTCAGTTTACTCTCTCAAATATAATGTTTTGAACTTGTCATGCATTATCTCCTAGCTTTGAGATTTCAATGATATGATTGTTTATTTTTAGAATAACATTGTAAGGTAAGTGTGAGAAGCTGGACCTGGCCAGATAGAATATTTGAGCTGGGTAAGGCCGATTTAAATGCTAAAGGATTAAATCAGAGAAAAGACAAAACACAGCCTGAATTAAGACACTGATTTATCTGGATTAAGAATTGAACCAAATCCTACAAGATAATGAATTACTATTTTTATGTATTTATTTGATAGTTTAGTCAGATAAAATTGGACAGTGCCAAAAACCTTTAGGTTTTAGGAAATTGATTAAAGGAGGAAAAAAGGACAAAATTACCTTTACACTAGAGACCTTGGCCAAGTGGTATATTCACCTATATGGTGGATTAAACTTCCCATCCATGAATACTCTACCAAACTTCATTCACAAAGCTTTGGTCAAACTAAGGCTGTAGTAGAAGACACTTACCCAAAGTGCTGCATCATAGGTAATATTACCATGCTTGGAAGCAGGTGGTGAGGTTGATGATAGGAAGAGCATCAGGCTGTAGAAAAACCTGCTTAAAGATGAGTAGTATGGGATAAATATGTCACGATTAGAATTTTTGTTAGGGTGTGCAAAGAAGGAAAGAACCCCCATTAAAATTCTTAATCTGCAATTTTGATGAAATTCGAATCAGAGGTATTCCAGTTCATTCGAGAAAATATAAAAGAAAAGTCTAATTCTTCAATTCCATGTGACACAGGCAATGCCAAGTATCTCTGCTAGTTTCATATGCATATATATATATATATATATATATATATATATATATATATATATATAGGAAGTATTTTATTTATCTTTCTAAGTCTAATTTCTCTAAAAGAGTTAACCATGGCTCGCCAACAACAATAGAAAACTTAACTGAGATATATATTTGTAGTTGTCCTCTCATATTCATAGCAATGTCTTTCCTATATTTCAGCTCCAGTCAAGTGAAAGTCTTTTGATGTATGCAGTTCAGGTAACTGATTTGACTCAGCGGAAGAAAATATTGGCTGATGTTATTGTGTATCTGCAAAAAGTTATTTTTGAAAACAACATTGCAGAGATTTCAAAGAGTAAGGAGCAATTGTTCATCTTTATAAAAGGAATTTATGTGATGGCTCTTGTCCTTGGCTGCTCCAATACATCTGCAGATCAGTGAGTAAAATGTATATGTTATTATTTCATTTATTAGGTGACAGGGAATTAATAGAGCCAGTAGATGGAACACATGGAAGAGGGAGACCGAGGAAGAAATGGGATGAAGTACTGAAGGATGACCTCAAGACACTGAGTCTTTCAGATGAGATGACAAAGGACTGAAATACTTGGCACCTTGCTGTAATCAAAAATATCTGTCCTCCACAGCAGTAATGTTAAGGCCACTCCTCCTGGTGAAGAGAATTAGCCTGCAATAGTCCTGTGCCAATGTCACACAAAAAGCACTCATGCTTGGACAGTTTGACCAGAGCTGGCAAGCCAGAAAGCTGCACCAAGTTCCAGTCTAATTTGGCCTGGTTTCTACATCTGTGTGCACTGGGTGCTTTTAGCATGGCACCAACATGGGCACTTTCATGTGGCACTGGCACAAGTGCATTTTATATGGCACTGGCTCAGGACTCTTGCAGGCCAATCCTCTTCAACAAGGAATGCAGTCTTAACACTTCTGCTGTAGGGAATGAATCTTCTTGAGTACAGCAAGGCACCAGGCATCTCATATTATAATCCTACTTGTGTGTTTGTTAGTAATTTTATTACTTACAAATTGAAAGACCACACATAAATCTGGGCAAGGTTGTTTTGTGAAAGACCAGCAGTCGCCCATGCTTACCAGTACTTTATTTTATCAACCCCAGAGGGATGAATGACATAGTTGACTTTAGCAGGAATTGAACTCAGAACATAAAAACTTGGAAAAAATACTACAAGGCATTTTTTTTTATTGTTTAACAACAACAACATTAACGATAATGATTTCAAATTTTGGCACAAGACCAGAAATTTTGGTGTAGGGGTTAAATCAATTACACCGACCCCTGTGTTCAACTAATACTTATTTTATTGACCCCGAAATGATGAAAGGTAAAGTTGACCTTGGTAGAATTTGGATACAGAATATAAGAAAGATGAAATGTTGCTAAGCATTTTGCCTGACATGTTAATGATTCCGCCAGCTTGGTGGAATTGAACTCAGAACATAGTGCACTAATGATTCAGCCAGCTTGCTGCCTTAATAATAATAATAATAATGATAATAATGATAATGATAATGATAATGATAATGATAATGATAATGATGATGATAATGATAATAACCCCTTCTACTATAGGCACAACGCCTGAAGTTTGTAGTTGATTGCATCGACCCCAGTGCTCAACTGGTACTTAATTCATTGACCCCAAAAGGATAAAAGGCAAAGTCGACCTCAGTGGAATTTGAATTCAGAGTGTAGCAGCAGACGAATACTGCTCAGCATTTTGCCTGGCATGCTAACGATTCTGCCAGCTCTCCACCTCAATAATAATCCTTTCTACTATAGGCACAAGGCCTGGAATTTGAGGGGAAGGGTGATGGTTGATCATATCGACCCCCAACTACTTGACTGATATGTAATTTATCAACCCCAAAAGGATGAAAGGCAAAGTCAACCTTGGCAGTACTCAGAACACAGTGATGGGTGTGATGCTGCAAAGCATTTTGTCCAGTGTGCTAACGGTTCTGCCAGCTCGCTGCCTTAATAATGATAATGAAAATAATAATAATAATAATAATAATAATAATAATAATGATAATAATCCTTTCTACTGGAGGTACAAGGCTCCAAGTTTGTGGGGAGGGAACTATCGATTACATCGACCCCAGTGTTCAACTGGCACTTTTACCCTGAAAGGAGGAAAGGCAAAGTTGACCTCAGCGGAATTTGAACTCAGAGCGACGGGTGAAATACCACTAAGCATTTTGTCCAGCGTGCTAACAATTATGCCAGCTCACCGCCTTAATAATAATAATAATAATAATAATAATAATAATAATAATAATAATAATAATAATAATAATAATAATAATTATGGTTTCTGATTTAGGCACAAGGTTCATAAACAACAGGGTTTAGTTGATGTAATCACCCCAGATTGGCATTTCCTTTTATCATCCACGATTGGGTTTGAAACTAAATAATAATTAAACATTCCCAGGTTTGCGATCGATCAAGTTGACAATCAATTACAGGTTAAACAATAAAGATGGATTAAGTATCAATCTCAGACAAACCTACAGCAAATTTTAATGGCAAATAAAACAAAAGAAAAGGAAAATGACAAGGGAAATAACTAAAAATTTTAATTATAGCGTTCTCTCCCTTGCACTTTAGCCGTAAATAAATATGTGATAACTAGAATAAGAACAGGATGGAGGAAATTCAGAGAGCTGTTATCTCTGTTGGTCACGAAAGATTTCTCTCTCCGAGTGAAAGGAAGATTGAATGATGCATGTATACAAACTGCAATTGCGATGTAGTCCCCGAATGCAGAGGACAAACGAAGGTTAGAAAGGAATGGGGCTGGTATGCTCTGCTGTATGTGTAAAGTACGTCTACATATTCAACAAAGAGTTAGTATTTTGAGAGAGAAGTTAGGTATAAGAGAAATTAGTTGCATTGTGTAAGGAGAAGACGGTGTTGGTTTGGTCATGTGATGTGGATGATGCTGACAGCTCCATAACGAAGTGCCAATCTCTCAAAGAAGATGTAACATGTGGACGTGGGAGACACAGGAAGACATGGAATGATACAGAAGAAGACCTCAGGACATTGAACCTTTCAGGCGAGATGAGAAAGGGCAGAGATACCTGGTGCCTTGCTGTACTCAAGAAGATCTGTACTCTGCGGCAGAAGTGTTATGGCTGGTCCCTCTGGTGTAAAGCACTTGTGGTGGTGCCACGTAAAAGTGTCTGTGTGGTGCCATGTAAAAGCGCCCATGCAGTGCCATGTAAAAGTGGCCATGTAATTCCACATAAAAGCACCCAGCAGACTTTGTAAAGTAGATGGTATTGGGAAGGGCATCCAGCTGTGGAAGCCAAGCCAAATCAGACTGGAGGCTGGTGCAGCTCCCCAGCTTCTAAGCTCTGGTCAAACCACCCAACCTATGGACAACTGATGTTAAATGATGATGATGATGAGATATATATATATATATATATATATATATATATATATAGTAGCTCCAATATAAGTCTTGGTAGTGTTTTGGAGTTTATTAAGGACCGTACACTTGTAGATCACATTAAACCTCCTGCCATCATCATACATACATATATGTTTATATATATATACACACATGTACATATACATATATATGTATATGTGTGTGTGTATATACACACACACACACACCCAGAACCACGCTAATAGTTTAGGAGTGAATTTAGGATTTCTCCGTTTTCTGTGAATCACTTTTGATAAAGCTTTTCCCAACTGGTTTGCACACTATGGCAACATCATTATTATGTTTTCGCTATTCTGTGTAATGTCCTTTCTTTTTTATTTCAGATTTTTCAGTTTTTCGGTGAACCATTCTAATAGCTTTTGAATGAAAATAACCCATCTAGACATTTTTTTCAGAAAATGGGAAACTGGTGTTGATGTCTTTATGCCCTGTAACATAGCAGATCAGCAAAGAGAGACCGATAGAATAAGTACCAGGCATTAGAAAAAAAGAAGTGCTGGGGGTAATTTGTTCTGCTGAAACCCTTTAATGTGGTGCCCCAGCATGGCCACAGTGAAATGACTGAAACAAGTAAAAAAAAATAAAAGAATACTTGCATTTTTGAAAAATAATGACACATATTTACCTTTTATTTATTCCAGATATTTTGGTGATTATTTGGAGAAGGCTTGCCTCTACTTATACAGGAAATATTCTCTATTAGGAATCGATGGATTGGAAAGTAAAAGAGGTGGAGACATTTTCAAAGAGATGCTACCAGCAATTAAGATTCTCTTTATTACTCTTAAAGAACCAACCATAGAAAGACAAGCATATTTCATTACTAGTTTTGATTCTATGAAAACTTCTAAAATAGAAGAAATGGAGGACAATATACATAATGGTTGTAGTTTGAATAAAGAATATGAGAAAACCAGGAAGGAACGAGAAGAGAATTACAAACAGTCTTCGTATGAAAGCAAGCTTATTGCCACTTTACAAAATGAGGATAGAAATTCAAAAGAAGCTAAACAAAGAGTTTCTCCTGTTGATATTTCAGAGGACTCTGGGATAGTTTTAAGTGAAGAGAGGGTAAACAAGTGTATGGTAGACACTAATGTAGTAACTGAGGTGAGACAGGACAGCTGTAGGATAGACTGTGATACAGTAACTAAAGAAAGATGTCCTGAATGTATGGCAGACCCTAATGCAGTAACTAAAGAAAGAGATCCTGAATGTATGGCAGACCCTAATGCAGTAACTAAAGAAAGAGGTCCTGAATGTATGGCAGACCCTAATGCAGTAACTAAAGAAAGAGATCCTGAATGTATGGCAGACCCTAATGCAGTAACTAAAGAAAGAGATCCTGAATGTATGGCAGACCCTAATGCAGTAACTAAAGAAAGATGTCCTGAATGTATGGCAGACCCTAATGCAGTAACTAAAGAAAGAGATCCTGAATGTATGGCAGACCCTAATGCAGTAACTAAAGAAAGAGGTCCTGAATGTATGGCAGACCCTAATGCAGTAACTAAAGAAAGAGATCCTGAATGTATGGCAGACCCTAATGCAGTAACTAAAGAAAGAGATCCTGAATGTATGGCAGACCCTAATGCAGTAACTAAAGAAAGAGGTCCTGAATGTATGGCAGACCCTAATGCAGTAACTAAAGATAGGGATGACAGATGTGGGGTAGACTGTGATGCAATAACTAAAGGGAGAAGTAATGAATGTATGGTAGACAGTAATGCAGTAATTCACAAAACAAAAGACAAATGTACAAGAGACAGCAATGTTTCTCATGCAAATAAAAAACAGAATCGTAGAAATGTTGGTTTGCATTCAGATCTGTCTGCGAAAGATTTATCCAACATGTGTTTAGTTAAAGTTAACTATTCAGTAGAGGAAGAAGATGATGGAGTAAATGTTGAGGATAAGATTAATGATGGTGATGGGCCTGCTAGAGAAGAGAAATATCAGGGGTCTGTGATTAACAGGAATGCTGAGAGAACATTACGTCATGCTAGACAAAAACAATATGAAGAGAGGAAAACGACGAGACAGAAACAACTGGTATGTATGCAAATATATTCTTCTGAAAGAGTACACATTACATGTACGAGAATTTACTTATTTATTTAAAGCCGATGATTCACTCTGTTCATCATCATCATCATCATCATCATCATCGTTTAACGTCCGCTTTCCATGCTAGCATGGGTTGGACGATTTGGCTGAGGACTGGTGAACCAGATGGCTACACCAGGCTCCAATCTGATTTGGCAGAGTTTCTACAGCTGGATGTCCTTCCTAACACCAACCACTCCGAGAGTGTCAGGCAGTACTGGCAACGGCTATGCTCAAAATGGTGTATTTTACGTGCCACCTGCACAGGAGCCAGTCCAGCGGCACTGGCAACGATCTCACTCGAATGACTTTTCACGTGCCAGTAAGGTGACACTGGTAACAATCATGCTCGAATGGTGCTCTTAGCACACCACTGGTACAGGTGCCATCAAGATTTCGCTTTCACTTGCCCCAACAGGTCTTCGCAAGCCGAGTTTAGTGTCCAATGAAGGAGACGTTGGCATGGCGGTCAGAATTTCCCAATTTATGCATTTCACCTGGTAGCACCCCCGCCACATGTATGTATGTATAATAATAATAACAATAATAATAATCCATGAATGGAATTTATAAATATTTTAATGCATTTTTACGCACGTTTCCACAAATTATGTAGCGATGCATTAAGATATTTATAAATTCCATCCATGGATTATTATTATTATTATTATTATTATTAAGGTGACGAGCTGGCAGAATCATTAGTGCACTGGACAAAATACTTAGTGGTATTTCGTTCGTCACTATGTTCTGAGTTCAAATTCCACCGAGGTCAACTTTATCTTTCATCCTTTAGGGGTCGGTAAAATAAGTACCTGTTGAAAACTGGGGTTGATGTAATCAACTCATTCTCTCCCCCGAAATTGCTCCCCTTGTGGCAAAATTTGAAACCGTTACTATTATCATTATTATTATTATTATTATTATTATTATTATTATTATTATTATTATTACTACTACTACAACTACCACTACTATATATATCCTACATTATATCAGTGCAACCCCAAAAAACTGTTATTCATCATCATCATCATCATTTAACGTCCGCCTTCCATGCTAGCATGGGTTGGACGCTTTGACTGAGGACTGGCGAGCCAAATGGCTGCACCAGGCTCCAAACTGATTTGGCAGAGTTTCTACAGCTGGATGTCCTTCCTAACGCCAACCACTCTGAGAGTGTAGTGGGTGCTTTTACGTGCCACCAGCACGAAGGCCAATCAGGCGGTACTGGCAACGGCCACACTCAAAATGGTGTTTTTTACGTGCCACCTGCACTAGAGCCAGTCCAGAGGCACTGGCAACGACCTCGCTCGAATGTAATTTTACATGCCAGTAAGGCCAGTTATTGACAGTTAGTATCATAAAGTTGAAGCTGGCTTAATATAATAGGAACTTTTATGTATCTTGAGAGAAAAGCTGAACATTAGAAGCATCAGTTGTGGCGTGCAAGAGAGACGATTGCGCTGGTATGGACATGTGGTGAGAATGGAGGAGGATAGCTGCGTGAAAAAGTGCCACACCCTAACAGTTGAGGGAACCCGTGGAAGAGGTAGGCCCAGGAAGACCTGGGCTGAGGTGGTGAGGCAAGACCTTCGTACATTGGGCCTCACCGAGGCGATGACTACGGACCGAGACCTTTGGAAATGGGCTGTGCGTGAGAAGACCCGGCAAGCCAAGTAAGATCGTTGCCAGTGCCCCTGGACTGGTTCTTGTGCGGGTGGCACATGAGATGCACCATTTTGAGCGTGGCCGTTGCCAGTACCGCCTGACTGGCTCCTGTAGGATTTTCGAGCGAGATCGTTGCCAGTGCCCCTGGACTGGCTTGTGCGGGTGGCACATAAAAGACACCATTTCGAGCGTGGCCGTTTTCGTGCGGGTGACACGTAAAAGCACCCACTACACTCTCTGAGTGGTTGGCGTTAGGAAGGGCATCCAGCTGTAGAAACTCTGCCAAATCAGACTGGAGCCTGGTGTTGCCATCCGGTTTCACCAGTCCTCAGTCAAATCGTCCAACCCATGCTAGCATGGAAAGCGGACGTTAAACGATGATGATGATGATGATGATTCAACAATGTTTCCCATAAGCGAACTGAAAGAATATATTTTTTTTGTTTGCTACCTTCACATGTCTTAGCCAGTATATACACAGTGAAGCTTTACATCATAAATGTATCAACTGCTATTTCCAGTAAACATTGGTGCTTTGTTGAACCACTACTCTATATTTATATTTCTACCTTTACGGTGCTTTATTTTACTGGAAATTAATACATTTGTATTGCAATAGTTTATTTTCCATTGGAAACTTTTTCACTGTTCTCGTTCTGTTAACGGCTAAGCGTTCAGGCGAGTATACTGGCATCGATGTGGCACCATTTGGAATATTGTCTAGGTAAATGCAGCTGATGAAGACTAATCAAATTTACGATGACAAACGTATTTGAAGAGTCCGAAACCTAGGTACTGGATTATCCGATTCTGGGTTGTCCATTTATCTAATGTTCTTCCTAGTGATAAGACAAAATTTTTTTATGTTTGCTGCCCTTACACATCTTTGCCAATATATTCACATTGAAGCTTTACTATAGCATTGTAAATGTATCGACTGCTATTTCCAGTAAATATTGGTGCCTTGTTGTACCACTACTCTCTCTCTCTCTCTCTCTCTCTCTCTCTCTCTCTCTCTCTCTCTCTCTCTCTCTCTCTATATATATATATATATATATATATATATATATATATATATATATATATATATATATATATATATATGGATCGGCCCCTACGTATAAGGATAATAGAACTGGTTGCCAGTTATGCTCCCTTGAACTTTTGAAAATTATTAAATTTCCTGATAAGAATAAACTAATTAATAAGAGGTCAGATTTCAAACCCTCCTGTATCCATAAAATGATGAAAACCTTTAGATATTATAACCCTTAAATCCTCTCTTTTAGTTATATGCGCTTCTACACCTCCTCTATTTAACTACTCCCACGTTAGATCCTACCTACCACAACTCAGACACCTAACTAACGTAGCCCGTACTCTACCCCTAACCTTACTATATACATCAGTATTTTGGTTTACCCTCGAATAACTAGGTTATGACTACTTAATTTACACAAATTTTTAATAAACCGGATCCATAATCCCAAACCTATAGATATAGTTCTCGCTTCAGTCACTGACTCGAAACCATCCAAGGACACTACAATACGAAATTATAACACGAAATAACACCAATCAACCCCCACTTTTTTTAATTCTTTTAATTTTTACATTTTTACTTTTTTACTTTATTCTACTATTTTTATATCATTTTACATTTTTTATTTGATTTTATTTTTTACTTTATTTTACTTTTTATTTCTTTGTATTTTTTATTTTTTATCTGTTATATTTTGACTCTTTTATCTTTATTTTTTATATTTTATTATTTTTTTCATTTTTAATTTTTTTCATTTTTTTAAATTTTTTTATTCTTTATTTTGACTCTTTTATCTTTATTTTTTATATTTTATTATTTTTTTAATTTTTAATTTTTTTAATTTTTAATTTTTAAAAATTTTTTTATTCTTTATTTTTTATTTTTTACTTTTTATCTCTTATTTTTATTATTTTTTACTATTTTTTAGTTCTTATTTTATTGTTTATTTCTTATTTGTTACATTATTAATGTGGGTGCTAATATTTCCTATCACTATTATACTATATTACTCTGTATTTTGAATTTTGTTTTTTGAATTTTAACGGCCAACCCTCCCTCCCCCATATACTTTATTTCCCTTTTCTTGTTGACATGTTTATTGATTCATTCTTTAAGGTCTTCTATGTTATAATTACCCTTTCCACTTCCTTCACCCTTCTTCATCTAGATAAGTGTATGTAGATAAGTTAGTACACTTAAGTTGTAATTCACTTAGGTTGACCACTCACCACAAGAATATCATGTTTCAAGTTTATTCTGGCCTGACAATACTTATTTACGACCCACCACTGATATAGGCAGACACAGCTCATATATATCCATCCCTTACGACCTTTACGATCTATGTATCTATATCTATTTATCACTTTATCTTCTTCTACATTTAGATTTTTCCTCACCACCCTTCGCCAACCCATCTAAATAGCTTAGATGTATCTTACTTGACCATCCAGATTTTCTCTTATTGTTTCTTAGATTACCCGCCCCACCTATCTGACTCCTTTTATGTTTTATTTTAATTTTATTTTTATCTTTACATGAATATCTGTGTATTACATTTTCTTTTCTTCTCAGGATTTTATATTCCTATTTTATTTTATATTATTATTTCAATTTGTCATTATATTATATTGTTCTTAACCACCAACTTAACACTACACACTGAATTGTGGCAAGGTATGGAGGGATTTCGGAGAACCGAGGATATTATGTGAAGATGGAAAATTCTATGAGGTATAGTACAATGTATAGTACAATGCAAAATACCAAAAGGAACCTCGGATCTTTTTTAAAACGGGGGCCACATTTTTCATTAATGTTTTACGTAGTGTTTTTGGTACCGAAAGACTTTCAAATTTGTATACTTATCTATTTTGTGTTATAGAAAAGAAAAATATCTTTGTATTCGAATTTATTTCATGTAAAAAAATTGTCTTATTTCGATAATTTCAACCAATCACTGACAAGTATTCAGTTGTTTATATTTACTCCTTTGGCTGATTAAGCCATAGCTTCGTTTTATTTGCTTTTTTCTTTTCTTCGTTTTATTTGCTTTTTTCTTTTTAAATTTGCTGTTTTACCCTAACCCTAACCCTAACCCTATCACCGATAGAATTGTTTCAGAATCGTTTGTTTATGTAGTCGGCACTTAATGTATATCGGCTGAATGGACGTCAGTGATTGGTTGAAATTACAGAAATACGACAACTTTAACATGGAATAACTTAGGGATTTCTTTTTTTTTTAAAGAAGACTAAGAGAAAAAGATGTTTTATATGACACATTCTACCAGTGTTCCAAGTTTCAAAGTGTTTCGTTAATGAAAAATGTGGCCCCCATTTTAAAAAAGATCCGGAACCTCACCCCTTACATCTCACCTTTCTTCCTCCTTTAACGCCGATGTGATATAATTTCTTGGGAGAGAAATACTTTTGCGGCTGAAGATAGCTTTGTATTGTCAATTATACACTGATATAAAGCTTGAAACACGTGTACCGCAGAATCCTTCGTGTTTTTGTTTTTATTTTTTGCATTTACAATTCATTATATATATATATATATATATATATATATATTTGTTCATAGAAAAACATGTAATCGTTATCAATATAGCAAGAGATTTCACTGCAAAAAAGTCTAAAGTAGACTCCTTAAGGATCGTTCTCCCTGGTTATATATCCAAAGTTTTAAATTTAAAAGAGAGTTTTGACGCTAATATCCATTATTATTGAAATTTATTCCTATGTCAACATTTCTGTATAAGGCTATATTTGACTGTCAAATTTAAGTCAAACATATAATTTGTCTTACACGTCTTCAGGGGAATATATTTAAGAACAAACAAAGGATCAAACAAAAATCAAGAACAAGGGGTAAATACCAAGACATCAGCTTTATACAGAAATGTTGACATAGGAATAAATTTCAATAATAATGGATATTAGTGTCAAAACTCTCTTTTAAATTTAAAACTTTGTATATATCATCATCATCATCATCATCGTTTAACGTCCGCTTTCCATGCTAGCATGGGTTGGACGATTTGACTGAGGACTGGTGAAACCGGATGGAAACACCAGGCTCCAGTCTGATTTGGCAGAGTTTCTACAGCTGGATGCCTTTCCTAACGCCAACCACTCAGAGAGTGTAGTGGGTGCTTTTACGTGTCACCCGCACGGAAACGGCCACGCTCGAAATGGTGTCTTTTATGTGCCACCCACACAAGCCAGTCCAGGGGCACTGGCAACGATCTCGCTCGAAAATCCTACGGGAGCCAGTCAGGCGGTACTGGCAACGGCCACGCTCAAAATGGTGCATCTCATGTGCCACCCGCACAAGAACCAGTCCAGGGGCACTGGCAACGATCTTACTTGGCTTGCCGGGTCTTCTCACGCACAGCACATTTCCAAAGGTCTCGGTCAGTAGTCATCGCCTCGGTGAGGCCCAATGTACGAAGGTCTTGCCTCACCACCTCAGCCCAGGTCTTCCTGGGCCTACCTCTTCCACGGGTTCCCTCAACTGTTAGGGTGTGGCACTTTTTCACGCAGCTATCCTCATCCATTCTCACCACATGTCCATACCAGCGCAATCGTCTCTCTTGCACGCCACAACTGATGCTTCTAATGTTCAGCTTTTCTCTCAAGATACTTACACTCTGACGGGTATTCACATTGACATTACACATCCAACGGAGCATACTGGCTTCATTCCTTGCGAGCTTACGTATGTCCTCAGCAGTTACAGCCCATGTTTCACTGCCATGTAGCATGGTTGTTCGTACGCATGCGTCATACAGTCTGCCTTTTACTCTGAGTGAGAGTCCCTTTGTCGCCAGCAGGGGTAAGAGCTCTCTAAACTTTGCCCAGGCTATTCTTATTCTAGCAGCTACACTTTCAGCGCACCCACCCCCACTACTAACTTGGTCGCCCAGATAGCGGAAGCTATCGACTACCTCTAGTTTTTCACCCTGGAATGAGATAGAAGTTGTTTCCTGTTTGTTTACAGTCTTTATTGCACCTGAACATCTGCCACAAACAAAAACTAACTTGCTAGTTAACCTGCCTTTGATGTTGCTGCACCTCTTATGTGTCCATAGCTTGCACCGGGTACATCTTATAGAGTTACTACCTACTCCTTTTCTACATACTGAGCAGGGCCATCTACCTGAAGGGGTTTGTGTTTTATCTACCTTCCTACTTATTAGGATTTTGGTTTTAGCTAGGTTGACTCTAAGGCCCTTCAATTCTAGACCTTGCTTCCACACCTGAAACTTCTCCTCTAGTTCTGATAGTGACTCCGCAATTAGGGCAAGGTCATCAGCATAGAGGAGCTCCCAGGGGCAACCTGTCTTGAACTCCTCTGTGATTGCCTGGAGGACTATGATAAATAAGAGGGGGCTGAGGACGGAACCTTGGTGGACCCCTACCTCTACCCAGAATTCATTGCTGTACTCATTTCCAACCCTCACCTTACTGGCAGCATCTCTGTACATGGCTCGCACAGCTCTCACTAACCATTCTTCTATCCCAAGTTTCCTCATTGACCACCAGATAAGGGATCGGGGGACCCTGTCAAAGGCTTTCTCCATGTCAACGAAAGCCAGGTACAGAGGTTTATCCTTAGCTAGGTATTTCTCCTGCAACTGTCTCACTAGAAATAAGGCATCAGTAGTGCTTTTACCTGGCACGAACCCAAACTGCATCTCATCTAAATTGATTCGCTCCCTAATTAGTTGGGCTATGACCCTCTCTGTAACTTTCATAACCTGATCTAACAGCTTGATGCCTCTGTAATTATTTGTATCTAAAGCGTCACCTTTACCTTTGTAGCAGTTGACTATGATGCTGCTACACCAGTCATTGGGTATGACTCCTTCGTGTATCACCTGGTTCGTAATACGGGTGACTAGGCTATAGCTAACACTGCCAGATATTTTGAGCATCTCTGCAGTGATTCCTGATGGGCCGGGGGCTTTCCCGGTCTTCATACTCTTAATTGCTTTATCTACCCTGGTACTATCAACTCGGATAGCTGGTCCCTCTATTGGGTCGACATACGGCAGGCTCTCTTTGTCCCATTCATTCTCTTTATTAAGCAATCTATCGTAGTGGCATCTCCAGACCTCTTTCTTTGCATCCTCATTTAATGCAAGCGTACCATCATCCATGCGAACACATTTCTCTCCTACAACATCACTATTCTCTCTCCATATATATTCTTTTACTTGTTTCAAACTACAGCCATACTGGGGTACCACCTTGAAGAATTTTAGTGAAATGAATTAACCCCCAGCACTTTTTTTTAAAAGCCTGGTACATGTTCTATCGGTCTCTTTTGCTGAACTGCTAGGTTATGGGAATGTAAATAAACCAGCACTGGTTGTCAAGTGGTGGTGGGGGGAAGACAAATACACACACATATATGATGGGCTTCTTTCAGTTTCTGTCTACCAAATCCACTCACAAGGATTTGGTAGAAGACACCTGCCCAAGGGTCAATGCAATGGGACTGAACCTGGAACCACGTCGTTTTGAAGCAAACTTCTTACCAGACAGCCATGCCTGCACCTGTACTTATATATATATCATCATCATCATCATCATCATCATCGTTTAACGTCCGCCTTTCATGCTAGCATGGGTTGGACGATTTGACTGAGGACTGGTGAAACCGGATGGCAACACCAGGCTCCAATCTAATCTGGCAGAGTTTCTACAGCTGGATGCCCTTCCTAACGCCAACCACTCAGAGAGTGTAGTGGGTGCTTTTACGTGTCACCCGCACGAAAACGGCCACGCTCGAAATGGTGTCTTTTATGTGCCACCCGCACAAGAGCCAGTCCAGGGGCACTGGCAACGATCCCGCTCGAAAGACCCCATGTGTCGCCTGCACACGAGCCAGCCCGGGGGCACCGGCAATGACCTCGCTCGAAAAACCTCATGTGTCACCCGCAAGCCGGCCCAGGGGCACCGGCAACAATCTCGCTCGAAAGATTTCATGTGTCGCCCGCACATGAGCCAGTCCGGGGGCACTGGCAAACGATCCTGCTCGAAAGATATCATGTGTCGCCCGCACATGAGCCAGTCCGGGGGCACTGGCAAACGATCCTGCTCGAAAGATATCATGTGTCGCCCGCACACACATGAGCCAGTCCAGGGGCAATATATATATATATAGAGAGAGAGAGAGAGAGAGAGTGAGAGAGATAGGGAGTGGTGAAATCTCTTATTTGTATGGAAATATTCAGTCAATCAAATGTCTGAATTCCTTTCTGTGATATCAAGAAGCAAGCTTCTTATCTCACTGTGACTCCTGAGTCTACATTCATATTTACTTTACAATTATATGAGGAATGTGTCTAAGTGTCTAAGTGTCTAAGTGTCTATGTGTCTAAGTGTCTAAGTGTCTATGTGTCTAAGTGTCTAAGTGTCTAAGTGTCTATGTGTCTAAGTGTCTAAGTGTCTAAGTGTCTATGTGTCTATGTGTCTAAGTGTCTATGTGTCTAAGTGTCTATGTGTCTAAGTGTCTAAGTGTCTAAGTGTCTAAGTGTCTATGTGTCTAAGTGTCTAAGTGTCTGTGTCTAAGTGTCTAAGTGTCTAAGTGTCTAAGTGTCTATGTGTCTAAGTGTCTAAGTGTCTATGTGTCTAAGTGTCTAAGTGTCTAAGTGTCTAAGTGTCTATGTGTCTAAGTGTCTAAGTGTCTAAGTGTCTATGTGTCTAAGTGTCTAAGTGTCTAAGTGTCTAAGTGTCTATGTGTCTAAGTGTCTAAGTGTCTAAGTGTCTATGTGTCTAAGTGTCTAAGTGTCTATGTGTCTAAGTGTCTAAGTGTCTATGTGTCTAAGTGTCTAAGTGTCTATGTGTCTAAGTGTCTAAGTGTCTATGTGTCTAAGTGTCTAAGTGTCTAAGTGTCTATGTGTCTAAGTGTCTAAGTGTCTATGTGTCTATGTGTCTAAGTGTCTAAGTGTCTATGTGTCTAAGTGTCTAAGTGTCTAAGTGTCTATGTGTCTAAGTGTCTAAGTGTCTAAGTGTCTATGTGTCTAAGTGTCTAAGTGTCTAAGTGTCTATGTGTCTAAGTGTCTAAGTGTCTAAGTGTCTAAGTGAATGATGACGATGGTGATATGTGTTCTACTTATTTAATGTTTGTTTACTTACAGGTTTACCATGTTCCTCCTAAAGTCCAAGACGAGCCTATACTGACCTTCTTATACAATAATCAAGATGGCAGTATACTGACACAATTAACTTTGGATAACATTGGAAAGACTGACCTAACTTATGATGTACATGATGGAGATCCTAATTTCAATTGGTCTGATGAGCAGTGCGATAATCTGGACAAGCAGATTATCAATCGACTTCAGAGTAAATATCTCTTTTTCTTCATTTACATATCTTTTTGAAATAACAAAGAAATCCATAGTTCCAGAAAAAACAACAACACAAGGACGTGGAATAAGTACAGTGTTATTGGGCGCTCAAGAAAGGAGTGGAGCTCTTCATTAGAAATATAGAAAGCGTCCAAAGAAGGGAAGATGGAGAAAGAAAATCGCCAGTGATACACACGCAGTCACATATTGAAATCATATATATATATATATATATATATATATATATATATGTATGTATATATATATAGTCAGTGGATCATATGTCCAAAAAAGAAGCACACTGTAAAAGTTTGACCAGTAATGTATTTACATGAAGTTAAATATATGTTAGTCATAGAATGATCAATGGTCTTGCATCGGTCACTCTATGACTGAACATGTTTTTTATCTTCATGTAAACATATATAAAGTATAAGGAAAGGAAAAAATATAAGCTTAGACATCACTTAAATTCAAAGTTGCTACAAATACAATAAAGATTCTATAAGTTGTTTCCAAGCCTAATTAATTCAAAACAAAATGAAAAATAATCCTTTTGAAATCACAAATTAGGCTTTTCCTCTGGAATTCATTATTGGAATGAATGGGTTCGGCCAACAAAAATATAAAATCTTTTACAATAGCCCAGAAAGGAGCAAACAATTAAATTCTGATAGAAAGAAATTAACCGAATGCCAGACCAATCAAAACCAGAAAAAATATAAAATCAGCGTTGATTCAAATAACAATTCACAATATATAAATACTTATTGATGACATTTGCAATTACCGTCTACACACACACACACACACACACACACACACACACACATATATATATTAATTTTATTCTTTGATTGATTTCAATCACTGGACTGAAGCTATGCAAATGGAGTGCAATAAATATCTTGAAGAATGTTTATCAATTACTATTTGTTGAACTGTTAAGTTATAAGACAATAAGGGAGGTGACATAAGCAGTAACATCATGTTTGTTGTTCTTTTAGACTAATATAGGCATAAACACATACAAGAGCATAGATCTATGCAAGCCATGTTTTCTTTAACTCTGTCACCTTTTCAAATGTAAAACCTGTTTGAATAGATTAACATAGAATAACTGTTCAAATACATTTCTCCGTTGCACCATTCTAGAGGCTGTTTTATACCACTACAACCCAGTGACATCTATGTGGTATATCCAAGACACGATAGTTTATATAAGTAAAGAGCTCTCTGTTGGCAAAAAAGGTGGCTTCCGAGATGTTTATGAAATGAACTTTTTGCATCAAGACGAACCACTTGGAAGGTTTGTATTAATTCATTATTTATTTATTTAATCTGTATTGGAATATAGTTTGTAGTTCACCCCATTAATAGTCACTTGTTGCTTACATCCAGATTAATGAGATAGATGACCAAATACCAAGCCAACTGAAATGTAATGTAGATATAAATGTTAAAAAAATGTTTGTCTTGGGAAATGATGTTAACAGAATGTTGATAGACTAAAAAATTATAATCATCTGAGTGGGTGCTGAAAAGTTCCTGGTTTTGGGCAAAAGAAAATACAAGAGGATCAGTTAATTATGATTTTATTCAACATATTCCCTTCTCAGATTCACATACTTATTGCAGTGGTCCTTCAGTTTTTCTAAGGCCTGTAAAAGAACTGGGATGGTTGGGCCTCCAACCAGGCCTTCCATGACACCCTTAAAGCCAGGAACTTCTCAGCACCCCCTTGTCTTTACTAATTGTATTTTACTAATTAAACTTTTTTTTGTTTGCTTATGGGTGTATTTTGCGTTTCATTCTAGATATATTTGCAAGCGTTACCGAAAAGAGAAAGATCCACTTGATTATATTGATGATGTTAAATGCCAGATGGAAGCAGGCCTTTATGTGACATATTTCAATCAAGCTCTCAAATCTTACCAATCAGATATTCGCATTCATTACCTCCCTGCTGCTTACATGCATCTGTTAGATGCCAACGGAGATGTAGAGTTCTGGGTAAACATTGAACCATTTGTAAAGGGCGAATTTCTGAAACTGACCAATAACTATGATTACTGTAACCCTAGAGGATGTGACATGTCGACAGCTTTTACTCACTTCACATATTTTAAGTCTGCTGGCAAATTAATGGTTGTTGATCTACAAGGCTGGTTACCAAGTGGTGTACAGAATATAATTTATCTCACAGATCCCCAGTTTCATACCGTTACAGGGGATAGCAGTACATTTGATTTTGGAATTGATGGTTTCAAAGTTTTCTTTAATAAGGTTCACCCAAAATGCAATCATATTTGTGAAACACTTAAATTGGAGAGACCAGACTTTTGATTTTTTTTTTTCTCTCTACATGACTTGTATATTTAAAGACTCATATTTCTAATCAAATCATCGTTTTCAACAATGGATTGACAGAATTGTTAGCATGTTGGACAAAACAGCTTACAATATCTAGTTATAGTCTTTTATGTTCTGAGTTCCTATCTTGCCAAGGTTAACTTAGCCTTTCATCATTCTGGGATGATTAAAATAAAGTACTATTCTACTATAGGGATCAATTGAATTGACAGAAATTGCTGGTGTGATATAAGCAATAATAATTATTATTATTGTTATATTTGGAGATGATCATATTTTTGCCAATTAACCACACACTCTGTATACTTGGTCTTCACTTCAGCTTTATTAGTATGCTTATTTTAGTGCTTTTATCTAAACCTTTCATCACACATCCTGTGACACTCCATCCCATGCGTCTCCTCCAGTTCTGTTTAGACTGTTCTCAGGCAATGGGTTGGCAAAATCATTAGATCAATGGGAAACATACCATTCAGTATTTTTTCTGGTGCTTTACATCCTGAACTCAAACTTCACTGGGTTAACTTTGCCTCTCATCCTACTGGGTCAATAAAATAAAATACCAGTTAAGTACTGGAGTTTATTTAATTGACTAGCCTCTTTGCAAATTTGCTGGTTTTGTGCCAGCATTATTAGGAATCATTAATACTGGATAAAATGCCTTGCACTAATTGTTCTGGTTCTTACATTCTGAGTTGAAATCCTACCAAGATCAAGGTTGGCTTTCTTCGTTCATGTTCTGGGATGGGTGGTCACTGGAATCATTTTAGTCTTCAAATGTCTTGGCCTTGTACCTAGATCAGAATAAGATGTTTTTGTTGTTATTATCATCATCATGTCAGAATAATTAGTATGTTGGAAAAACAGCTTAGTGGCATTTCATCTATCTTTACATTCTGAATTCAAATTCCTCTGAGGCTGACTTTACTTTTCACCCTTTTGTGCTTGATAAAATAAACACTGGTTGAGCACTGGGGTGGGGTGGTGGTGAATGTAATCAACTAGCCCCCTCACCACAAATTTCAGGCCTCATGCATTTAGTAGAAAGGATTATTATTACTAATATTGTTATTTTAAGGCAATGGTTAGCAGAATCTATAGAGTACCAAAAAAATGTCCTGCATGTATCTAATTATGTCTCTTTATGTTCTGAGTTTGAAATTCTACTGTAGTTGGCCTAAACCAAAGGTTCTCAATCATTTTTTACTAATGGACACCTTTCAATTCTATTTTATTCTGGTGGACCCCCATAGCCTTTCGATGTTTTAAATCTCGTTTTATAGAAACCGCTTTCAAAATTCCTATTTTGTTTTTCACACATTCCCTTGTGTAAGTTGAACAATGTAAATTGTGAGAGAAAAAAAATTTGTTTCCTGCAATACATATTAATACATACATCTAAAGCAAATTTTTTTCAGGGTCCTATAATATAAGTGGCTTCCTAATTTACTATTTAGTTTTGTGAACCTCCAAAAATCTTATATGGACTCTCAGAGGCCACATGGACCTTGGTTGAGAACCATTGGCCTAAACTTTAATCCGTCATAAATCATTAAAATCTCACAAAAGATACCATGAATACTACCAAAATTTTATCAAAGTAAAACAAAAGAGTATATTGGCCTTGTTGGCACCTTATAAATCTGCCACCCTCACAATTTCTCCATCACTACTGCCACTGCTATGAGCAAAATGCTTAGCTGTATTTTGTCCATCTTTACATTCCGAGTTCAAATTCTGCTGAGGTCAACTTAACCTTTCATCCTTTTGGGGTTGATAAATCACAAAAGTTTTATGTAAAATGAGTGCTTTTTCACTAAGATTAAAGGTACATATAGTTCATGGTATTATACCTCAAAGTTATGAGCAAATGTACATTTTTTTATATGCTTGTATGTATTTGTCTATGCATTCTTATATGTGTGTGCATGTTTATATATATGTATACATGGGTGCATGTGTTTTTCACAAATCTCAAACTGCCAACTGCTCAAATTTGACATTACTTTTGTCAATACCAAACATGTCTTCTTCTTTCCATGTAGGCTGTGTCATGATCTTCTTAAATGTGAAAAATTAGTTCATGATTCACTGAAGAATCATTATCATTTTACATTTGTTTTTCCATGTTGGAATGAGTCAGCTAGGGTTCACAGCATCTACACCCTTCATTATTTCTCACACACAGCAACTGACAAAATTGGCCATTTTGTTGTTGTGTTTGTCTTGTTTTTGATATAGTATTTCGTGCTTGATTACTCTGCCTATCATCAATTCTTTTTACTCTATACTGTGGGTGTATCTTAGCATACCACTGGCACTAGAAATATTGGTTGTTTGCAGCAGAACAAAAGACTCTTCTCTACCTTCTAGCAATGCTTGTTATTCAGAGTTACCAATCTCTTAGATGGGTTGCCTGCACTTAGGCTTGAGGCTTGCAGAGTGTATATATATATATATATATATACACACACACATACACATTCATACATATATATTTACTCATGCATGCATGTATCTGTGTGTGTGTGTGTGCGTGCGTGCATGTGTGTTTGTGTGTGTGTGTGTGTGTGTGTATGCATGTTTGTGGTGGGAAGTACCTTTGTGTTTGTGTTTGCTATTAAATATTTATATTTTGTATTTTTATATTTTTGACTCAATATATACAAAGTGGCCCAAAAGTAGGTTTACAGTTATTCAACTATATCTTTCGCATTCATATATTAACAGTTTAGATCTTAATTGTAAATAAATATGAAACCATTATTTTATGCTAATTTAGTTAATTGTAAGATAGAAATTTAAATGTAATAAAATGTTTTAAAAGAAATTTAAAGTGCCTACATGATAACTGTAAACCTACTTTTAGGACACTCTATACATATTAAACTCTCATTCATGAAATTACAATTTTTCAAACTATTAACATGACGCCAGATTAGTTACTATACTACATAGATATCTAGAAATAAGACACCTGATGGTTATTCAAGATCAAACTCGTTGTAATGAAGTGTAGATTTAAATATTGAAATATTTTTTCATCTTTAAAGACTAGTTGAAAAGTTTGAAAAATTATATAATTTCATTGATAATGACTCATCTTAGACAGTTAATATTGATAACATTTTACGTTGTATAAAGCAGTATTTAACACTTTAATATTCAAATTGGTCATATCTTGCCAAAATATTTAACCAGTTCTATGTTGAAATTGACCAGATCTAGCCTTTCACACCAACATTACAATGTCATTCTATAACTAAAGAATCACTTCATTGAAATCTCTAAACTACAAGATAATGCATTATTAATTGCATTATTAATTCAAAACAATGTGAATAAACAAGTATCACGTTTGACAGAGTAATCTGAATGTGAAAGGGTTAAGTTGATTATATATTTATCATGTTAAGCTTATCTTGTTTTGGTAGTCATTCCCATGTAACAGCTAACCTTCAGGTTATTTACCTTCAAATTTACTTGCTATTTTATGTTGTTTTAATTGTTGATCTTGTATTTTATTTGCTTGATATTTTATTTGTTGATTATGTATTGAATAAAAGAAAAAAGAAAAGCTGTTTGAAATATAGAATGAAATAAAATATTCTATGAACAAAAGACATTATTATTATTATTGAATGTGAGAGAAGTGACACTAGGGTATAAATATATGAAGTGCAGTATAAAGTCCAGTATACCCACCATGATTACCTATCTGATAATGGTACACCAGGCATATGCATCACAGCCGTATGTGCATGACATGGCAACCTCACATCAAGGTAAACGGTGCATGACTTTGAATGTGGAGTCCAGTTAGAATCTCCTTCAAGCACATAGCCCTTTCTGCTCAAAAGGTCCCTGAATAAGGGTTGTTTAAGAATGGTGAATTATTCAAACCTCAATGCTCCCCCACTGCTCATGATCAGAGTTGCATTTATCATCAGCCACTAAGAAACATGGTCAACAGTTTAGCAACTGACAAGCAAATCTGTGGGACTGAGCAGAAAGCAAAGTATTTGCTGTAGACCATCTTTTATACTAAGATAAAACATATACATGTTAACACTTCCAGTCAGTTAAGATAAGAAGACATGAGAGCCACTGCCTGATACTGCATCAGGGCATTATCATTATTATTATTACTATAATTGCAAAAATTTCATGGGTTCGTAAAGTTTGCCGCAAACAATTTTGCTACACAAAAAATATTGTTGAATGAATAAAGAAGTTTTAAATGAGTTAAGAAATTGCCTTACCCCTTTTTATTAGTTGAAACAATTATATACTAAGGGGAGCAACTCATCTTTTGTCTTGCGGCAGAATTTCCTCTGAAGCGAACTTTCCAACAGCCAAAAATCCTGAGGCTAACTTTCCTAGAAGCGAGAGAATTGCTTCCCCTGGAATCTATCTCGTTGTAGTTACTTCCCTTCATATAACTAACAATGATTTCATATTGAGTATTTAAAAAATCTTACACAAGCCTCATATTTACAGAAATAAATGGAAAGTTGTGACGTTCACTCTTCTTCCCATTGAATTATAAACATAATTCAAGTCAAATTTACGTCGCCAGGACAACAGTCAGTAAAAGTCTCGGTTTGTTGCATCTGCAACTTAGAAATTATTACGAATTGACGTATTTACTCGGTTCTAGAAAAGTTTGCTGCAAATATTTTTGCAGCAGGAAAATTTGCCTCAAGATTTGAATTATGTTTATAATTCAATAGGTAAAAGAGTGAACGTCACAATTTCCCATTTATTTCCGTAAATATGAGGCTTTGTGTGTGGAATATAAGACCCGGATTTTTTAAATACTCAATATGAAATCATTGCTATTTATATGAAGGGAGGTAACTACAACGAGATAGATTCCAAGGAAGGCAATTCTTGCACCCTCACTATAATTACTAGGTTTTTACACCACCAGGTCAAAATCTGTACTTGTGTGGGCTCCTAATAGGGGTTGTATCAATGATATTTTAAACTGGTGATAAAGAAGGAGAGTTATCCTCAAACCAGAATGTTTGCAACAGAGTAAGCACCTCACCCCAACTGCTTTTCATAGTTCTATCTTTGGTATTTCACTCAGCGCATTGGTTGTCGCAAAGGCTATATAACAAGACGCATTTCAAAGAAGTAAATACTTTGCAATCCGAATATTTTACCCATAGTACCTAATGATAACAATATGATTCCCTATAGCCATCCATAGGTCCTAGCAAGAGCCATGATCTTTTCATTCTTTAGAAATATTCGTATTTCTAATTTGTTGCAGAAAATTATAAATATTCGTAGCATTGTTTCCTTATGTTTAGGATTTAGATTATGTCTTCGATTTGGTTCCATAGTTAAGGCAGTTAAACACATAATACTTGATCATTCGTCGTGACAATCAGAATATTACAGATTTAATAGAATTTAAACTGTTATACCTGTTGTTTCATATCTGTGTGTTTACATCTAAAGCTGGAGTTGTTGAGTTCTCAAGCAATTATTTAAATCAGTCTGATTATTAAAGTTAAAGACAGAGTTGTTATTAGCATTTCTTAATCTTTCAATGATTCTGTTACGAAAAAATTGCTGTTAAAATTTTCTGTGTTGACCATGGAGAACAAAGCCTAAGTGAAGAGTTTACAGTTACAACATATCAACATATTTTCCGCGTGCATAAATTGTTTCACACACACACACACACACACACACACACACACACACACACACACACACACACACACACACGTATATAAATGTATTTTGTTTATATATATATATATATGTATGTATGATATATATATATATATATATATATATATATATATATATCAGGATTTACTTTTCGTAATGAGATAAAGAAGCAAGGTTGTGTATAATATAGAACATTTATAAATAGAGGTCTTACAGCTGTTTACAGGATATTTATTATATCCCTTCATCGGAGACGGTGTGAGAGGATGGTTAAGCAATAGTTAGTTTAGTTTAGTTAAGATAGGAAATAGAGAGTGAATGTAGGGATATTGTATTTGTAAATCCATTGTTTAGGCAGAATAGTATACATATAAGATTCCAATACCTTGTGAGTAAAATCATATTGTCTTTAAGATTGATCATTGCTTTTGTAAATCCATTATTAAGATTCCAATACTCTATGAGGAAAATCCAACAGTCTTTGAAATTGGTCATTCCAGCTTAACTGGACATTTCTGAGATAACCCAAATGGTAGGTTAGCCTGTCCATGCACTGGATATTCTGTCATCAGAGACAAGGTATGAATATTGTAGATGTGGAAAAATTTACAGTTTACAAGGAATAAAATTCAAAGTTTATAAGCATTAAAATAGGAGAATAAAAGAATAAATAGAAGAATATTTTATTCAATTTTACTCCTTTATTTTTCCATTTCAATCCTTGTAAACTGTAAAATTTTCCCACGTCTAAAATATTCATACCTTATTTCTGATGACAGAGTATCCAGTTCATGGACATACTAACCTACCACTTGGGTTATCCCAGAAATGGTTGTAAGACTTCAAATTCACCTTACCCTAATTAAATTCTTACCCTAATTAAATTCTTCTAAATGACTTGAAACATTCGTTCTGCCTTGGTTTTGGTTTTTCTTCAAATATGTGTATTTGTGTGTGTGTTTACACACACACACACACACACACGCGCATGCATGCATATAGTGCTTAGAAAAACAGCTTCCAGGTGTTCGACCCAGCAGCTTCTCTGTCGACCTCTGCTGAGGATAACTCCAAGTGCTTCGACCCTTGACTTGGTACACTCTAGGGATTCTGGGTCGGTCGGTTCCACCGCGTTGATCAGACTCTGACATTTGTCAGTGGTGGGTCTGTTACCTTCTGCTGCTTCTCTCTGTGCTCAGAACAAAATAAACATAGGGTTCACACATCTCTCTCTCTCTCTCTCTATCTATCTATCTATCTACATTTATCTGTTTCTCTCTCTCTCTCTCCCTCTCTGTCTGTCTGACTATCTATTTATATATCTATTTCTCTCTTTATGTATGTATCTATCTATCTATCTATCTATCTCACTCTCTTCATTTATCTGTTTCTCTCTCTCTCTATCTGTCTGTCTGTCTATCTATTTATATATCTATTTCTCTCTTTATCTCTCTCTGTCTGTGTGTCTCTCTCTCTATCTATTTCTCTCAACCTATCTATCTATCTATTTCTCTCAAACTATGTTTCTCTCTCTCTCTCTTTATCCGTTTTCTCTCTCTCTCTTCTCTAACTACACAGACATTCACGCACATATGCACTCACACACAAACATACATACGCACCCGCCTACATATATTTCTCACACACACTTTTATGCATGCACTGTACCTATCTGTCACTCACCTAGCTACGATGCCATATGCTGCTGCCCAGTTCGCGTTGCTGTGGCTACGCAATAAACAGAGCATAGCTTCGTTGCATTTATTATTTTTGTTCTCATTTCCCTCCTCTTTTGTTATTCACTTATTTCACCATCAACTCCACCACAAGCATTATCATTAAAATTTGCTACCACCACCACCACCACCAGCACCACCGCCGCCGCTCCCACCACCACCACCACCGCCGTCACCACCATCACCACCATCACCGTCGTTACCACCACCACCACCACCTCCTCCTCCTCATCACCATCATCATTAGAAGTTGCTATGTTAGCAGTCTGATATTTAATAGTTAATAATTATCTTAACTATGATACTGTTAACATTAACCACAAGTGATGATGATGATGATGATGGTGACGATGATGGTGATGATGACGATGATGATGATGGTGATGATATTGCTGGTGGTAACAGTGGTGGTGGCAACGGTGATAGAGATGATGATGATGATGATGGTGATGGTGATGGTGATGGTGATGATGATGATGGTGGTGATGACGATGAATATGGCGATATTGACGGTGTTGATAGGAGTGGTGATGATGATGATGATGACGATGATTTTCCGCTAAACAGGCACAGCATTTCAGAAATGAAAAAAAAAAAAAAAATGACCCCTCCCGCCGCCACCACCGCCATCCGATCATACCCCTACCCCCACCCAACACGCTAAAAAAGTATGAAAATATAAGAAAACCGGCCGAATATAATGTGGCGTTACATAGAAATATGTATGGCTAATAAGGGGAAATATTTGACTGCGACTTGGAACATTTAAACATAGAAATAATAAAGATGTAAGTTAATACGAAAATAAATAATTAACCTGAAATATGATCTAAACATAAACATAGAGAGAGAGAGAGGGAGGGAGGGAGGGAGGGAGGGAGAGAGACAGAGAGAGGGGGGGAGAGAAGGAGCATGAGAGAGAGAGACAGAGAGCGCGGGAGAAAGAGTGAGGGAAGGCGAGAGAAATAGAGAACGGGAAAGAGAGAGAATGAGAGTGAGAGAGAGAGAGAGAGAGAGAGAGAGACATAGACAGAGAGAGCGGGAGAAAGAGAGGGAACGAGAGAGCGAGTGAATGAGAGAACGAGAGAGAGAGAGAGAGAGAGAACGAGAGACAGACAGAGAGAGTGCGGGAGAAAGAGAGACAGACAGAGAGAGTGCAGGAGAAAGAGAGACAGACAGAGAGAGTGCGGGAGAAAGAGAGACAGACAGAGAGAGTGCGGGAGAAAGAGAGAAAGAGAAAGAGAGAGGGAGAGAGATCGAGAGCGAAAGATCGAGACAGAGAGAGTTAGATAAATAGATAGATAGGTAGGTAGAGAGAGCGAGGGGGGAGAGGGAGAGACAGAGAAAAAGAGAGAGAACAAGAGAGAGAGTGAAAGCGAAATAGTGAGTGAGAGAGAGAGAGAGAGGAACGAAAGGCAGGATTTCATGAGAAATTTCGTGATTGATGTGTTTCTGATGTGGATTTAAATGTTAAAAAAGATCAAAAGAATTCCATAAAAGCATGAAATAATAATAATAATGATAATAATAATATACCGTGAAATGAGTTGTATTTAGTCATGGTATTCCACTGTATTGTATGGCATTGTATGGTATGGCCCTGTAGTTAAATTAAAGGCGTACCTCAACTTGCGTCGATATGTTCCAAGACATACGTTGTTGTTGGCACTCCGTCGCTTACGACGTCTAGGGTTCCAGTTGATCCGATGAACGGAACAGCCTGCTCGTGAAATTAACGTGCAAGTGGCTGAGCACTCCACAGACTCGTGTGCCCTTAACGTAGTTCTCGGGGATATTCAGCGTGACACAGTGTGACAAGGCTGACCCCTTTGAATTACAGGCACAACAGAAACAGGAAGTAAGAGTGAGAGAAAGTTGTGGTGAAAGAGTAGAACAGGGTTCGCCACCATCTCCTGCCGGAGCCTCGTGGAGCTTTAGGTGTTTTCGTTCAATAAACACTCACAACGCCCGGTCAGGGAATCGAAACCCCGATCCTATGACTGCGAGTCCATTGCCATAACCACTGGGCCATTGCGCCGCCACACCAAGGCATACGTCTTAACTCGGATAAAACATTAAAAAAAATCATCTTTTATTCTTTACTTCTTTCAGCATTGAGTGCAACCATACTGGGGCACCGCCTTTAAGGGTTATGGACCCCAGGATTCATTTTTTAAAGCCTGGTACTCTTTATCGAACCGCTAGATTAAGGGGATGTAACACACCCACACCGGTTGTCAAGCGGTGGTGGGGAACAAACACAGAGAGAAAGACAAACATACATAAAGGCGAAGATATATACGTTCATATTCTATTGTTCACTTATGCCGAACCGCTAGATTTCGGGGGCGTAAACACAATGATACACTCTTACACACATAAATATATATATACGACAAGCTTCTTTCAGTTTCCATCTACCAAACCCACTCACAAGGCTTTGGTCGGCCCAAAAGTATAGTGGAAGATACCTGCCCAAGTGTGCCACGCAATGGGACTGAACCCGGAACCATGTGGTTGGGAACAAAGCTTCTTACCACGCAACCACACATGCGCTCGGCGTGCTAACGTTTCTGAATTCTTTATTGCCCACAAGGGGCTAAATATAGAGGGGACAAACAAGGACGGACAAGGGGATTAAGTCGATTATATCGACCCCAGTGCATAACTGGGGTCGATATCTTATCTAATCGACCCCGAAAGGATGAAAGGCAAAGTCGACCTCGGCGGAATTTGAACTCAGAACGAAGCGGCAGACGAAATACCGATTTCTTTATTACCCATAAAGGGCTATACATAGAATTTTTAAGACATCACAAAACATAAAGACAGTACAAAACGCAAGCATAAAATCGGGGTAATTAAAATAAAATGATAGTATGCAAGAAAAAAAATTTCTTACGAACCCACGCCAACCCACAAACAGACCCCCCCCCCCCGGCGTGAAGTCGAAAAAGACGTAACTCGAAACGACGCGTAATCACTTTGTTTCCGGTTCGATCCTACTGCGCAGCATTTCGGGTATATGAATTTTCCCCCCATTATACATAGGCGCAGGTGTGGCTGTGTGATATGAAGTTTGCTTCCCAAACATGGTTCCAGGTTCAGTCCCACTGCGTGTCACCTTGGGCAAGTGTCTTCTACTATAGCCTCAGACCGACCAAGGCCTTGTGAATGGATTTGGTAGGCGGAAACTGAAAGAAGACCGTCGTATATATATATATATATATATATATATATATATATATGATAATAATAAATCTATTTCTTTATTGCCCACAGGGGGCTAAACACAGAAGGGACAAACAAGGACAGAAAAACAGATTAAGTTGATTACATCGACCCCAGTGCATAACTGGTACTTATTTGATCGACCCCGAAAGGATGAAAGGCTAAGTCGACCTCGGCGGAATTTGAACTCAGAACGTAACGGCAGACGAAATACCACTAAGCATTTTGCCCGGCGTGCTAACGATTCTGCCAGCTTAAATGAATTTCCGTCTATCAGTGTGGCACACTTTGACTCCCTTTTTCACTATTCAATGACACTTTCACTATTCCTCGTGATGGGGTGAGAGTAATAGCAAGCAGAGAGACGGTAGTAGATTGACGGTTGTGATGGTAATAGTAATAATATGAGCTCTAGTTGTGATAGAGGCGGAGGCGACAGTGATGATGGTGGTGGTCAGTTAGGGATGACAGTGATAGTTACGCCCTCTTAGCATTTTACCCAGCGTGCTATCGATTCTGCCAGTTCGCCGCCTAATCATTGTTTTATGACAGCGGTGGAGGGGAATGCGGTGAAGTCAAAGGTATTGATAGTGGTGGCGTCAGAAGTCTGAATGGTGTGTGTGTGTGTGGTGGCGATGGCGGGGTACTGGCGATGGTGATGGTTGAAAACAATCAAAAGAAAGGGAGAGAGATAGAGAGAGAGAGAGAGAGAGAGAGAGAGAGAGAGAGAGAGAGAGAGAGAGAGAGAGAGAGAGAGCGAAAGAGGTTAGACAGGAAAAAAATTGTACTGACCCCCGAATGGGAAGACAAAAAAATGTTGTTTATCATGAAGCTTTGCAACAAGTTCCAAGGGAGGCTTTTAAGCTAGTATATATATGTATATGTATATATCTATGTGTGTGTGTCTTTGTGTCTGTGTTTGACCCCCCATCAACGCTTGACAGCCGGTGTTGGTGTGTTTACGTCCCCATAATTAGCGGTTCGGCAAAATGAATAAATACTAGGCTTAAGAAATAAGTACTAGGGTCGATTTGTTCGACTAAAAGCTTTCAAGGTGGTGCTCCAGCATGGCCACAGTCGAGTGACTGAAACAAGTACAAGAATAAAAGAGTACATAGCAACACGATTTCAGTCATAGTGTTACAAGGAAAGTTTTTTATAATATCTTTTACATGTTTCATTCACTGGACCGCGGCCCATGCTGGGGCACCGGCCTCGAAAGGGTTTTTTAGTCGAAGTAACTCGACCTCGGTATTTATTTTTGTTAAGTCTGGTACTTGTTTTATCGAACACCTTTTACCGAACCGGTAGGTTACGGGGACGTAAACAGACCAAAACCACACGCGCGCGCACACGCACACACATACACAGGCACAAGGACACACAAACACATATACATACACACACACACACACAGCATACTCTCATGCACACAATATGCTCACATACACAGACATACACAGCATACTCTCACGCACACAGTATGCTCACATACACACACACACACACACACACACACAAACACACACACACACAAACACACACACAGCGTACTTACGTACATACACGAACAGTGTGCTCTCATACATACAGCATGCACACATATACACACTCAACCTGCTCTCTCGTCCTCTCTTTTATACACTCAAACACACACATCTACGCAGGAGTCAAACTTATTCAATTTATTCAAACTTAAAAATTAATTAATGAATTAATTGTGATTTTTAATAGAGACATAAGGCCACACATCATGGGCGGGATGTACGGTTAGTTAAATCGACACAAGTACTTGACTATTGCTTATTTTATTAGCCCTGGGAGGAAAGCTACAAAGACGGTTTCATTGCGGGATTTACTTGAAGTGCAAAGGGACGTAACCAAAGACCCCGAGGTATTTTATCCGCCTCATTACCGATTCTGCCCATTAATTAATACTAATCGCTAACTTAAGCATAAGATCTCAAAAGTGTTTTTGATGAGAAGAAGTAGAGTTGGTTAAGATCGTGCCAAAGTCTTGGCATATTTTTTTAACGACTTTACAAAGGTTAAATGTCAAACAACTGCAGCGGGATTTGAACTAAAAGCGTTAAGTCAATGCAACTAAATAAAAAGAAAAGTATTCTATCTACCAGCTGGACCTGTTGAAATTCCATGGTTGATAAGACTTCACATATCTAGAAAACAGAATAATACAAAAATTAGTCATATATTATAGTAAAATCTGCCTATAACAACAAATTCACAGTAAAATTTGCTTGAGTTATTGCCTAAGTTATTGCCAAGTTTTCACATTTTTAGTCTTGACCCAATACCTATTTTTTTACATAATGAATTTGCCTACCATACATACTATTCTACTTTGCATAAAACTTTAGCTATATTGGTACTTTTGGTTCTCATTTTCAAAGTATTCTAGTGTATCACTATTTTAACACAATGATGGTACCTTTTTTAATTATAACGTTACTTTGTAAATTAAAATTTAATAATTTTTAATATTCAAATTTTATCCTTAGATGCAATATTTTAAGTATGTTCTCTACTTTACCAGATGTAATAACTTGTGCTGCACTTTTCCGGGTTTATAATCATAAGAATATTATTTCTCTTGCTCGCATTTTCCATGCAATCCATGTTATTTTCCAGGCTATGCTATTATGCTAATTAATAATGTGTCAAATGTGTCAATTAGCAGTGTCGTTGATAATTTTTTCCTTACCTCAATGATGCCGGTGATATATATTAAAAGTCCCCTAGAACTATATTCATAAAAAAAGTATAGAACTATTATCAACCTCAAATTTGAGAAAGAAACGCACATAACTTTCTTTATTTTAAAACTTCATTACATGAGATTGATACCATGAAATTCCCCAAGCTTAATTAAAATCTAGTTTATTTTTAAAATAAAAAAGTGAATTATACTTAAATCCAATTTTTTGCCTTACTTAAATATTTTTTCATGATATTTTACCTCAACTTTTTTGATACAAATTTTTGTTGCATGAAACCAAAACTATGAAATTTTTCATGCTTTCTTCTATCATTGAAGCTAAGATGAATATATTTTGCTTTTAAAATAAGAAAGTTATTTAGATCGAAACTTGATTGGTGGCGTTACTTACTCTCCTATAACGTTGCTACAAATTTTGATTTAAACTTTTTTCTACAGGATTAAATTTCAATTTTCTATGCCAAAATGTAGTTAGAGACCAGTTCTCTTCAAAAATGTTAACAGTTTTCAATTTGGGTAAGAACTGAATTAGCGACAAGCTCTGAAAGATGCTGCGCATGTGAGTAAATTACGGCCTTAAGAATATTATTCAACTACTGTCGTACTTGAATGATTTAGCTACTACCGTAGTTGAATGATGCATACATACATACATACATAGTGATTGCACCATCTTCACAGATGATTGTCACTCCTTGTGCTTCCCCATTGTCAATCGCATAGCTGACTTTCCTTCTGTGACCCCTCAGAAAATTATTCAATCCCGTTGCAGATCTGTGGCAAACGAAAATTTGCAATTTACTGTGTGCTTTCAACTGGTTCGTTTTGCAAACGTTTCTACTCTTCCATCGTCAGAGGACTTTCAGTAGATGGAATGACAAATGAGGTCACCCTAATGAGACTTCTGTACATCATTGGTTTGTGATAATAAAAGCTCGTATAACACAAGTACCACTCTCTGAGTCACCGTGATAAGTACCCTGTGACAGGCCGAAGCGAGATGACCAGCAATCACATGACACCGTCGGTTTTACATCAGAGTACTCCTCTCCTAGAAGAATAATGTGACAACAGTTAGGGGTCCATCACTCCTAGTGATTTTACTGAGCGCCTTGAAACGTAGTTAGGGTATTTCTGTGTCCTCGCGGTTAGATGAAGTGTCATCACTTTTGCTAGTTATCCCACAGCTGGGACCCGACCTTGATATGTGTTGCTACTCCGGGTCAGATTAGATCTTGGAACAATCGCGGCTAAGGCGTGGTTCCACACCCTTCAAAACTCTGGAACTCTCGAACGAGGATGCAGCTTAAAATCATAGCCCCGACACGCACGCACACACACATGCATACACACATGCATGCATACACACACGCGCACACACGAGCACTCACACACACACACGCGCGCAAGCGGGGATGAAGAACTTGACAGATAGATACATAGAGAGAATCTTTTCTACTCTAGGCACAAGTCCCGAAATTTTTGAGGTGGGGGCTAGTCGGTTACATCGACCCCAGTACACATCTGGTACTTAATCTATCGACCCCGAAAAGATGAAAAGCAAAGTCGACCTCGGCGGAACTTGAACTCAGAACGTAAAGACAGACGAAATACCGCTAAGCATTTCACCCGGTGTGCTAACGTTTTTTATTTCTTTATTGCCCACAAGGGGCTAAACATAGAGGGGACAAACAAGGACAGACAAAGGAATTAAGTCGATTACATCGACCACAGTACGTAACTGGTACTTAATTTATCGACCCCGAAAGGATGAAAGGCGAAGTCGACCTCGGCGGATTTTGAACTCAGAACGTAAAGACAGACGAAATACCGCTAAGCATTTCGCCCGGCGTGCTAACCACTCTGCCAGCTCGCCGTCTTGCACATACATAGAGAGAATGAGAAAGAAAGAAAACCAAGTGCAAGACATTACTTTGACGTCATCATCAATAAGCATGAAGTGCTCCTCAACAACCACCTGTGATGGGAATTGCTATACAATTGCGTGTATTATCTGTGCTGACACGTCAAGTGGAATTTGCTCGACAGTTCAACAAATGACCACCAATCTGTAATGTTTATAATGTCGAAAATTTTCGATCAGCCAATCATATTGGCATTATTCTTCTTGCTTGTTATTTTGTTTTATATTTTAAAACACCCTTAGAGGGAGTTTTTGTCAACTCATTGTTCGAATAATAGCAGATGATCGAAGATTTTATTATTCATTATATGCATTATATATGTGAGATTCCATAAGTTTTGTATTTGGTGTGTAGAATGTTCGGTTGAGGTTATTTTTTCTCATCCATATTGTATACATACCTGCATACGTACATACATACATACATGCATGCATACAAAAATGCATACATACATGCATGCATACATATATTCTACGCATACATACATATATGCATGCATGCATACGTACATACATACATACATACACGCATATGTACGTACATTCATACATGCATACATGCATGCATAGATACATACATACATGCATACACACATGCATGCATAGATACATACACACACACATACATACATGTATACATACATACATACATACATACTTCCATGCATACATACATCCATACGTACATGCACACATACATGCATACATACATGCATGCATAGATACATACACACATACATATACATACTCATACATACATACATACATACACACATACATACATGCATTCACACATACACATACATCCATCCATACATACATAGATAAGTACGTACGTACATACATACATACGTACTACATACATAAATACGTACGAACATACATATGTAGCCGGGTCCCATCCCCTAATCAAATCATTAAATTCTAGCTTCAGATGACTAACAAAATCTTCAAGTAGTCCCCTCACATAACATGGCTAGAATAATGTGGAGGAGGAGTAGGCAATTGAAGTATGTCTTTACTTAATGTCATATTGCTGTCATCTGTATGACATAACCTCACGCTTAGTTCAGTCATTAATTAGGACTTTATAGTGTCAGTTTAAGTGACATTCTTTTAAAGCGAAGAACAAGACTTAATAAGTGAAATAAGTTAAATAAACTTACTTTTCAAAATATAGAACGAGAAAACATTTTGAAAAAGTGGGAAAAAAAGTCACACGGTTTCTATACCATGCTGTTGCTTTTGTTGTTTTATTTCTGCAGCCAGTAGTGAGGTTCTAACACGGGAGTTCACAAGTGTTTTTGGGTGGTGGTGGTGGTGGTGGTGGTAGTGGTAACGGAAGACGGACCCGAGGTGGATGTACATGTGAAGGGATTCAGTTATGGATCGACTAGCAGAAGATAGTCCTATGGTTAAAACATACAGGAGCGTTGGGCTAGTGCCGTCTTAAGACACGACACGCTGGCCAGTGTGGCCCGGGGGCCTCACAGAACCTATGAAGCCCAATTCTGATCTGTGTCTTTCTGTCAGCATTGACAGCATTGATTTCCCCGAGGAATTATAATTCTGTTGAGACGGCCCTAGGTTGGTCCCTACACATGCGTCACACAGGCCTCTACACTGATTCGTGGTGGTTGCACTAGTGAAGGGTCTCAGTTATAGGTCACATAGAAGATAGTCATGTGGTTGAGGTATACGAGGTGGTATCGAAAAGTTCCCACATTAATTCTGTAGCCTGCCAACAGATGGCAGCACATGGTTGCTTGCGCAACGAAAGCTAGCAGTGACCTTCATGAGCCAGTGTGCCGAGTGACATCGCTGTGTTTACTTGGCAAGTTGTGAAATTTGTGTTTTTGTGATCACATGCATTCTGTAGTCTGCGATTTTGTCTTGGATATGAACAAAGAGTCAACGTGAAATTTTGCGTTAAACTAGGGACGTCTGCTACAGAGACATTCAGCATGCTTCGGAAAGCTTACAGCGACGAGGCAATGGGTCGTACGCAATGTTTCGAGTGGCACGGGCGCTTCAAAAGTGGAAGAACGTCCCTGGAAGACGATGAACGATCTGGAAGACCTGGTACGAGGGTCACCGTGACGCTCAAGGCAGGTCTTCCAGGGACGTTCTTCCGGTTTTGAAGTGCCCGTGCCACTCGAAACATTGCCTCCTCGCCGTAAGCTTGCCGATGTATGCTCAATATCTCTGTAGCAGACTTCCCAAGTTTAACGCAAAATTTCACGTTGGCTCTTTGTTCATTGTGCTTCGAGAATTTGTCCCCACCTCCAGGGCCAGACCGTCAATCGAGAGTTCTATCGCAACATTTAGAAGCGATTGAGGAAGGACATTCGTCGAAAGCGACTGGATCTGTGGAGCGCGAAGAATTGGATTCTTCACGACGACAATGCACCCTGTCACTGAGCCCTCCTAACTCATGAGTTTCTCGCCAAAAGTAAAATGCAGCTCAAAGGCTGCTGTCTTAATACCGTTGTCAAGATCTAGAGCGAATCGAAGAAGGTCTTCAACTCGCTCACGGAAAACGACTTCCAGGCCGGATTCTAAAACTGGCAGGAATGCTGGGACCGGTGTATTGCTGCACAAGGCGACTGTTTCGAAGGAGATGACGTTAAACTTAGGTAAATAAGTTACTTTTTATGAAACATAGCTGGTCCGGGAATCTTTTGGTGCCACCTCATACAAGACTGTTGGCCCAGTGCCGTCTTAAGACATAACACGTTGGCCAGTGTGGCCTGGGGGTCTCGTGAGGTGTATGAGGCCCAATTCCGAGTTGTGCATGCTGCGGCTTGCTGTTAGTAAATATTACTATAAGGTCCACACTACATTGATTTGCCCGGGGGACTATAATTCTATTGAGACAGCTCTGGGCTTGTTTCTGCACGTATGTCACACAGGTCTATCAGTGCATGGATATGTCCTGATGTCCTGTGAACCAGTCTTCCTGCCAAAGGGTTAAATAAGTGTTTTGCCTCAAGGGTAAACTCTGAAGAGCAGGACACTGGCAGAGTGAAGTGTAAACAAACCGGTAAAGGTCAAACAGCAAACCACTGGTCCGAGATCTCCGACACATCTGTAAAACAGAGAGGGAGGGAGAGAGAGAGATGGAGAGAGATATAGACAGAGAGACAGACAGTCAGGCAGAGAGAGAGAGACAGAAAGTATGGAGAGAAGAGGAGAGAAAGGGAAAGAGAGAGAAAGGAGAGAGCGCAACTTCTTTATACAAAGCATTATTCTTTGCTTTTGTTTAATCACAGATTAGTCTTGAAATCGTGCAAGCTCAGATCAAAAGCATTCCAGCCGCTATTTTCCCGTTACTTTTCCCAAAAATTGTGTATCTAGGACTTCATTAACTAACATGAAGTCGGGACATTTCTGAGATTGAGAAAACCTATGACTAAAGACGTTCCACCAGTGACCATCTCAATATTTTCTTTCAGTCATTGAGCATTATTTATGAAATCATTACCTGTTTTTCTTTCCTCTCTTCCTTTTTTTGAGATGGTAGAGTGTAATTTGAGGGAGATTTTGTTGCTATTTCTAGCAGGCGTAGCATTTGCATAGAAACCTCATTAGAATGCATGGTTTATAGATTGTTGTTTGATGTGCATATGAAAAGACATCAGCGGGAGATTCCATTAAAATAGATCGTTGTCAGTTATGTCCATTTAGATAGATAGGTCTCCGTTTAGTTGGAGAGGGTAAGCGTGAAAACACCACTGGAAGAGTCCATTTTGGTAGAAAGGTGTCTGTTATGCTAAGGTCAGTGGATATGAAAAGAGTCAGTGGAAGATTTCATTTAGTTAGACAAGTATCCTTTATGATGAGGGCAGCAAGCAGATAGAATCAGTAGCACGCCGGACAAAATGCTTTGTACCATTTCTTCCGATTCTTCATGATGTTCTGAGCTCAAATTCCGCTGTGGTAGACTTTGCCTTTCATTCAGTCGATAAAATAAAATACCATATTCCAGTACCGGAATCGATTACTCCACTTCCTTCAAAATTGCTGGCCTCGTGCCAACATTAGAAAGAAATATGTTGTGGTCGGTGGATGTGAAAATCGTCACTGGAAGATTCCATTTGGAGAGATAGGTGTCTGTTATGTTGTAGACGGTGGCTGTGAAAGAATGCTGCTGACAGATTCCATACAGATAGCTACATGTCTGTTATCTGGTGAGCAGTGGGCGTGAAAGAAGAAGCATTAAAAAATGTCGGTTGCTTTTGAAGGTTATCAACAAAATGCGAAGATCTTGGAGTCTAGTGGCTGTTAATGAACGTGAGTGAAGTAGAGTTGAGTGATTGACTTGTTAATGATGAACCACTTCACAAGAAATTAAAATCTATCTACCAAATATAAATAAATAAATAAATGGATTTGTTTTAAAGGGAACATCAATCGAAATTGATATGATTGGTAAAAGGAGGAGGGGAACTAGTTTTGTTCGTTAATTAGGATAGAACAGTAGTTTCCAACCTTTTCTATGTCCTGCGCTCCGAGGAAATGTTTGACTAATTTTCGCATCGACCTCCTTCTCTCACCGTAACTGTAACATTACATCTAAAGACGAAAAATTTCAATTTTCTAATAACTAATGTATTTTGTTTTAATTGGATCACATACAGTAGTATTGTGAGTTTACAAACTGAACTAAAATTATAAGCGTTTCACTCAGTGCATAAAAATGCAAATATAAATTGTGAAATAATTAAAAAAAAAAAGTAAACTTTAAATCAAACACAATTGTAAACATAAAATTCAGTGACTTCTCTGTTTCTGCTTCTCATTCATGATTTGCCGACTGCTACCTGTAGGCTTGTTTGTGAATGTAGGCAATTCTTAGATTTTGTCTTGACTGACAAATAAGAACTGAATCTACAATTATACAAATATGCCACTGCAAATGGAATCAGAGCTGAATTCTTGCTCATAATTTTTTAAAAATTGGATGCTAGAATTGCAGGTGATGGTATAGTAACGCGCCAACTTCAGTATTCAGTCCTCAGAAGAGGAGAGGTTGGTAAAAACGCCAAACTTTCTATCTTCAATTCGATTTTTGGGCTTATTCTTTCCTATAGTCATAACTGTTGGGTCCTGATCGAAGGAGTTCAATCACGAATATAAATGGCTGAAATGGAGTAACATTATTCGACAGAATGTGTTGCTAGGAAATCAGGGAGCCTCACCAAGTCGAGCCGTTACTTCTTCACACCGAGAGGTCACAGCTTCAGTACTTCAGACATGTGGTTAAAATGCAAGACAGATTCTTCAAACTGAGCCAACCGGCAGAAGACCCTGGGGTAGACCATGAGCGAGATGGTTGAATAATATCCATAGTCTCAGTCGGTGACGCTAGGGAATCCAGCGGGAACATGCAATGGCGGTTATTTCTGATACACCCTGTATAGAGGAGGTGCCTGAAACTCTATTTACACAGTCCTCCTCTCAGGAATAGTGGGCACCTAAAATGGATTGACGGAATCTTTTATGTAGACTAATAAGCCGGTCGGTGTTTTTAATAGAATAAAGTTTCCAAGAGTTGGTCAATAGTTGTATTTTAAAAAACGATTTTGATAAAATACGGGATTTCTCTCTTTGTCATAGCTCATGAAACACTATCTTGTGTCCCCAAGAGATGTAGGCTCTCTTGGTTGGTAATCCCTATATACTAGGGATTATATATACTAGGGAGACACGAAAGAGATGCGATGGATTATGAAGGGCGGGTGCTCAAGAGTTCTCTCCGCTTCACAGAGAAGTGGAGGGGTATATGGGATTATGTCTGCAGCAACAACAGTGTTTAGCTCTCGGTAAGCCTTGATTGAGCAGACCTGTGATCAAAGGCATTTCTGCCCTGACCATCCTGATTCTTTTTTTTTTTTTTTTTTTTTGTGACTGCTCGAGGAATACAATCTTTAATGGCTGCTATCCTTTCTGACAGTTGTGGTGTGTGATTTGACCAATAGTGGGAGCTACTTCTAGGTGAACGAGCAACGACTTAGAAGAACACACAGTGGCTCAGAGTGTTTGGGTTTCATTGTGTAGGCTGTGTGGAGGTGTTTTGTTGTTGTTTAGCCCCAAATCGGCTCTGATTCAGATCTACGATCATAGAAATTTCGGCTATGACCATCCTTGCTTTTATCGTGTACAGTGTATGGAAGTGCTGTCTGCTATGTTTATGTGTAGGATGTTGCGTGTAGATGTGAAGTGATGAGGTGTGATGTGATGTGATGTGTTATGAGCAGATGCGACGAGGTGGAAATAGATGTGTGCTATTCAAGTGTGATGTGTTTTGTTATGTGTAGATGCAGTGTTTTGATGCATTGGGTTATATTACCCGTTGATGTGGCATGTTAGGTATAGTGCGTTAAGTATGCAAGATATGTTGTGTTGTGCGTAGATGGCGTATGATGTGTTGTGAGTGAATGTGATGTAGTGCATTGTGAGAAGATGTAGCGTGTTGGTTAGTCGTTAAAACGGCGGACAGAACAGCTAGTATTACTTGTTCCGATTCTCTGGGCTCTGAGTTCAAATTCCTCCGATGTCAACTTTGCCTTTCATCCTTCCGGGGTTGATTAGAAAGCACAAATGTAGGGCTCTGGACTAGCAGAAGTGTTAGAAGGGCGAACAAGATGACTCGCAGTATTTGTTTTGGCCCCTTGCTTTCTGAAAGCAACCTCTGCACCAACACTGGTGGCAAGTTTCATCTGTCCTAGTTTACAGCCTTTCTCTTAAAAAAAAAAAAACATCGGTGCACTGAAGAGGCAAGACTCGTAGGCTTGGGGACCCGCCAGTTCCCCTTAAAAAGTCTTACCCTAACTTGGTGCATACATGGACAAATGAACGGTCAACCTTGGTCGATCACGGCTCATGATTTTATCTTTTGCATTTGTGGTTGAATGTAATGTTAATTGCATTTGATGTTCTGTTGCTTGAAGGTAAATACCATTAGCTGATGTTATAAAGGCATACTTCAGTATGACAGTCAAGCGGATGGCGAGCAGAACGGGTGGGTATGTACTAAGTCCTGTTTCACACCGCTATGGATATTGAAAGCTTCCGAAGACAAACGGTCGAATTGAACGGCACCCGTCCTACCTGTGTGGATTGACTGATCTAACCCAAAGAGCTACATGTGACAACCAGTTCCAATGATGATTCACAATGTTAAAGGCCTTCAGGAGGTCAACAAAAGTGACCTAGAGTGGTTGCTCTAGCTCCTTGCATTTCTGCTGCAGTTGTCGAAGGCAGAGACCCATGCTAATTGATGAGAGTTTTGACATTAAATGACACTGTGTCATGAGATATATCCTTTCAGTGATTTACTGCAGTCTTTTCAGAACCATGCCAATGAAGACTTTCCAAACAATGTTCGGCGAAGAGATTCTTCTGTAGTCGTTATAACCGCTTCTCACCCCTTTGCTTTTATGCAGGCGGACAATGTTGCTGCGCCTCATGCCTTGGAGTATTTCTCCTTCATTCCAGCGCCGGTACAGTTGCTCGTGCAAATAATTCAATAAAACGCTTTTGTACTCTGGTGGAATGCCATCGAACCTCGTTACTTTACCAGTAGTGGTCTGGCTTTACTCTGCTCTTCGGCAGTCGGTAATGTATCCAGTTTCTCCATGACAAGTAGACATTCTATGGCGTCTAACCACAATTCTACCAATATATTAATTACTTACTAATCCACAAATTAGTGGAAAATAAATATGGATATTTTCAGTTTAAACTAACCCTAACCGTAACCGTAACTCTAAACCCTCCCTGACCTTAACCACCAAAAATGGTTTCAACAGGTTGCTATTGGAACATTTACAAAGAACATCATTTGCTGGATGGGAATTGGAGAATGGATAAATATGATTGGTGAAAATGACCAAAAATTCCCAATTTTGAAGGGTTTATAATGGAGTGCCTTTCAAATATGTAATAATTTGTTTTTATATGTTTAGTATCAGATAAAATTGTATAAAAAAATATTTTTGGTAATAAATTTGGGCACTAATGGGTTAATTTCTCCCAGTAATGGCTGTGAATTTTTCATAATTGGTACGTAAAACTACATTTGTGTAGAATTTTTTTGTAAATTTGGTAATGGTATTTCAAACCGAAAAGATCCACAAATTTCATTCTCACTTTCACTCCTTCTTCCCTTCTGAATCATTCTTTTCTTCTCACGCTTTCATTTTTATATTTCTACTTTTCTTCCTTCTTTCCTTCAATTATTTCCACAATTCTTTCCTTCGTTTCCTTTTTTGTTTATTCTGTCTTTCTTTTCTTTCTTCCTTCTTTTGTTTTCTTCATTCATTCATTAATTGATTTATTCATTCATCTTTCTTTCTTTCTTTCTTTTATTCCTTCCTACTTTTCTTCACTCTTTTGTTCTTCCTTTCATTCAATCAATCATTCATTCATTCATTCATCCTTTCTTTTATTCATTCGCTCATCTTTCCTTCCTTTCTTTCTTCTTGTTCTTTTTTTCTGTCCTTCCTTCCTGCCTTCCTTTTTTCTTCCTTTCACCCTCTTCTTTCCCCCCCCCTCTATATCTCAATATCCCCAACCACAATTCTATGAACATATTCCTTCCATAGACAACAGCAACAACAACAAAAAAATAATGTCCGTAAATTTGGCGGTCAGAGCTACTGACTGGTTGACCAACGAGCACCTAGCACAAGCCATATTATTGAACTGGGTCAGAATGAGATCACAGGTTATTAGGTGATGACCACTTGATGCCCAGCAAGTCGCCAATCGTTTTTTTTTTTCTTCCTTTTTTGAACTTGATTCTTTAACAAGCTCATTAAAACATTTCATCCACTCTCGTCGCTGGTTTGGCCCACTTTGGTAATCAACACACACACACCACGCACACACCATACATACACAAGACAGACTCACACGCACGCACACACATACACTCGATCACAAAACACACAAACGCGCACACGCACACATACGCGCACACACACACACACACACACACGCACAAAGTGACAGACACAAAGACACGCACAAACGCAAACACACATACATACACACATACACACATACATACATGCATACATACACACACACACACACACACACACACACACACGTGCATGCATGCAGCCATGCACTTCCATACACACACATTCAAGCACGTCCGCCGACACCACATGCATATATAATAAAGTGTCTAAGCACGCATAAGAATTTAAACGCACACACATAGACACACAAACGCACGCACATACACACACGTGCGTACACACCCACATATAGATACACATACACACACGCATGCATACACACATATAGACACACATGCACATACACGTACACATAGACACACGCACACACACGCACGCACATACACAAACGCACACACACACACGCATGCACACACATGTACACACGCGCACACACTAACACGCACGTACTCACAAACACATACACACATGTGGACGCACATATGCACTCACGCGCATGCACACACAGACATACGTACACACACGCACACATACACACACACGCATACACACACACACATACTTTCAATTATATACTTAGAAATCTGTTTTTAGTGACTGTTGTGGTTAGATTTTTATTTAGCAATATATTTTTACAGGAAGAAAAGAATGAAAAAATATTAAAATTATAAAGGATCAAATAGTCGAGAACCCTCTCCGCTTCTTCCACTCAGAACTACCTCACCAAAGAAACAGAGAAGAAAAAATGGCGGATAATTAAGCAGCAGAAGATGCTGGCGGTCGTGGTGGGGAGTAACTTGTGGTACACCACAGACCAAATGGCATGTTCAGGTGGGGCCTCGCGGACATGATTGCAAAGGCGCGTCGCAGAGAATGGCCAGTGATACTCGTTGCAACACCCATCCCCCATCGCGGGGCTAATTTCTCAGACGGGCCGCAATTATCCCTATTTTACAGAGGAAATCAGCAATGCGGGGTCCGAGAACACCTGATGTCTCGACGGCAACCAGCTTAAACTGATAGCGGTCGTATTTGCTTATCTTTCCCTCCCCTGCGTTACGGGCGGCCATTCCCGGGTTTGCAGCCGATGCAGCAAGGTTGGAGCCTGAGAACGTTTCGCAGCACGTCGCGTCCCAGCTTAGGGATCAATCTCCTTTGTATGGGAAGAGGAGTTTTAAGTTAAGGCGCTTACCATCCCCGCTCTCAAGACATACTGACTCCTGTTGTGGCGAGAAACCTTCCGCAGTCGAGGCTCCCTTCTAATTAAGTCATTCAGAGCGGCGTGTCGGGAGAACCGGCTTTCGCAATGGTTGCAGGATAATGGCTGCAGGCCGAAATCATCGACTACAACGGCTTTTGTGCGGCTCACACATGCGGAGACCGAAGCGCTAGGCCACTCCGTTACGTGTGCACTCATCATCAAGGAGGGCACCGGTTGATGAGGAGGGTACCAAATTGATCCACACGCTGTTGTTTGGCTGCGAAGTGAAACGGAGGCAGGCGAGGCTGTGCTGGTCTAAAGATGTTTCAGTCCGTTAGAAAATAGATTTGCATTTGAAATCGTCTCAGTTACGTTGAACATCTGCATTCTCGAGGAGATAAATAAAGCAAATCGTCAATATACAAACATGTATTCACACACAAGTAGACGCTGATACTCATCTTGACACAAACGCATATGTGTGTGCGCATGTGTCTATCTATCTATCTATTTGTCTATCTATCTATCTGCGTACATATTATTTGTTGTTAAATACTGAATTTTAAAACATTCTTCAAAAGGATTGTTGGATTTACTTGTCATGCAACAGGATTTACCTGGGATTTGTATTCTACTTACATATATTACTGGTATTTGATTGTTGAAAATTTAACCTCATTCCTTTATACTAAGTGCTTAATTGATATCTTCTATGACTTTTTAATCCAATTTCTTCTTTTTCCTCTTCTTCTTCTTCTTCTTCTTCTTCTTCTTCTTCTTCTTCTTCTTCTTCTTCTTCTTCTTCTTCTTCTTCTTCTTCTCACCATATATATATATATATATATATATATATATATATATATATATATATATATATATATATATACGTATGTGCGTGTGTGTGTGTGTGAGGACGCATGGCCAAACTACAGCCCGCGGGCCGGATCCAGCCCGCGAGGTCAGTTCATCCCGCCCACCGCCGCACTGTACCTTTTGTGTGAGTACCTGCAATGAGAGTACATTTGCCTCTGGTATGGCATCAGTGTTTGGAAAAAACTTATGTCTGTGAGCAAACATTTTCAAAAATGAAGTATGTGAAATCAGCACGTCAAACGAGGTTGACTGACGAACATTTGAAAGCAATTCTTTTGGTTGGATGCAGCATTTCCAAAGCCAATATTGATGATATCTGATATGCTAAGCACCAGTTTCACAAATCTCACCAACCCTTTTCACTGCTCGGTTTGTGAGATTCGGATATGTGTGCACTGGGGGTGATATAACTCTTATTACTAACGCCGCCTTCTTTGATAACCATTTGTTGAATAAATATGTTGGTTGTCTTTATTTTTTGTGTATTCACTGTATAGTGGAGGCGCAATGGCCCAGTGATTAGAGCAGCGGACTCGTGGTCATAGGATCGCGGTTTCGATTCCGAGACCGGGCGTTGTGAGTGTTTATTGAGCGAAAACACCTAAAGCTTCACGAGGCTCCGGCAGGGGATGGTGGCGAACCCTGCTGTACTCTTCCACCACAACTTTCTCTCACTCTTACTTCCTGTTTCTGCTGTGCCTGTAATTCAAAGGGGTCAGCCTTGTCACACTGTGTCACGCTGAATATCCTCGAGAACTACGTTAAGGGTACACGTGTCTTTGGAGTGCTCAGCCACTTGCACGTTAATTTCACGAGCAGGCTGTTGTGTTGATCGGATCAACTGGAACCCTCGACGTCGTAAGCGACGGAGTGCCAACAACAATTCACTGTATTGTAATTGAACAAAATGGTTATGCGGCCCGCGCTCGTCATTCTCCCAGTTATTTGGCCCGCCGTGAAAGAAGTTTAGTGATCCCCGTAGCGTATTGCACTCACGATCGTGTTTCAGTTCCTAGCCTGGTTGGTGCGTTGTGTTCTTGAGCAAAACACTTCATCTCATGTTACTCTGCAATTGCTTCGACACGTGACGTGTGGTACGCAGTGCACCTGTACAGACAACGTCGATTTGATGAAGGGAATGAGCTTAGGTACAGCGTATGCATTTGAGTAGTGGTGGTGGTGGTAGTGGTAGTGGTAGTGGTGGATGTGGTGAGGTGGTAATGGTGATGGTAGTGATGGGGGTACTATAACAACAGCATCAACTACTACTACTACCACCACCACCACCACCACCACCACTACTACTATTACTACTGCCTAGTACTTGTGGTAAATACGGTAATTCTGGAGGTTATGGAAATGGTTGGTAGTGATGGTGGAGTTGGTGGTGGTGGGTAAGCCGATGGAGAGGTGATGGTGGTGGTGGTGGTGGTGGCGATAAAGTCAGTGACCGTAGCAGCAGCAGCAGCAGCAGCAGTAGCAGCAACAGGGACAGTAATGGAGGTAGCGGAAGTTGAGGCTATAAGAGGGACAACTGTGGCAGCCGTGGTGATGGCAGCCGTAGTAGCGGTGGTTGGGGTGGTGACGGAGGCAGTAACAGTGGTGGTGGAGGTTAACCTCGGCATCATAGCTATAGGGGTGGTTAATATCTGTAAAGGAGAGGGATCGAGTGGCAGAGGAGAAGGCGTGGCAGTAAGTGAGGGTGACAGATGTGGTGGTGGTGAGAACGGAATTGTTGGTGGTGGTGGCGGCGGTGAGGGTGACCACAGAGGTTCTGTTAGCAATTGAGGTGGTCCAATAAGTGATAACTCAGCCAGTTATGGAATTAGTGGGCAATAAGAGTGGGTAAATATGGCGGTGGCGGTGATGGTGAATATGGTGGTGTTGATGGTTGTGGTGGTGGTACTGTGGTAGTGGTGGTGATTGTGGTGGTTGTGGTGGTTGTGCTGGTGGAGGTAATTGTAGTGGTGTTGGTGGTAGTAGTGGTGGTGGTAGTGATGGTGGTAGTGGTGATGATGGTAGTGGTGGTGGTAGTGGTGGTGGTAGTGGTAGTGGTGATGATGGTAGTGGTGGTGATCGTAGAGGTGGTGGAGATAGTGGTTGTGGTAGTGATTATGGTGGTAATGGTGGTGGTGGTGGCAGTGATGATCGTGGTGGTGGTACTGGTGGTGATAAAAGTGGTGGTGGTGGTAGTGGCGGTGATTGTGGTGGTTGTGGTGATTGTGGTGGTGTTGGCGGTAGTAGTAATTGTGGTAGTGGTGGTTGTGGTAGTGGTGGTGATGGTAGTGGTGGTGGAGGTAGTGGTGGTGGCGATTGTGGCGGTGGTGGTGGTGATTGTGGTGGTGGTGATTGTGGTGGTGGTGGTGGTGGTGATTGTAGTGGTGGTGATTGTTGTAGTGGTGGTGGCAGTGGTGATGATCGTGGTAGTGGTACTGGTGGTGATAAAAGTAGTGGTGGTGGTTGTGGCGGTGATTGTGGTGGTGGTGATAGTGGTGGTGGTGATTGTGGTGGGGGTGGCTGTGATAGTGGTGGTTGTTATGGTTGTAATTGTGGTGGTGTTATTGGCGGCGGTGGCGATCATGGTGTTGATGTTAATGTTGATGTTAGTGTGTGGTGATGCTGAGAAGTTATGTTGTGACATATACAAGTCAGGTGAAGACGAGTAAAACAATTTCATTAAAAACGAAATATTGCCTTGGTGGTCTTTTCCGTGACATCTACGGACGCCTCGCTCCACCCTACCTCACTATCCACTCTCACATATAACTTAGCTAGCTTCACCGACCTTCCCCAGCCATTCATCCACCTACGTACCTATTAACTAGGCAGCGATTTGGCAGAGCCGTTACAGCATTGGACGAAAGCATTGTGATATTTATTCCTTGATACCTTGCGTTCTGAGTTCAAACCCAGTCCAGGTCAACTTTGTCTTTTAATTTTCAGAGTCCTTGTGAATGGTCTATGGATTTTGTAGATGGAAACTGAAGAAAACTAATCGTGTGTGTGTGTGTGTGTGTGTGAGTGAGTGAGTGCTTGTTTTCCCCATCGCTTGACAACCGGTGTCAGTTTGTATACGTCCCCGTAATTTAGCAGTTCGCAAAAACAGATCGACAGAATAAGTACCAACCTATAAAGAAAAAAAAAAAGACTTGGGTCGATTTGCTCAACTTAAAACTATTCAAGTTGATGCCCCAGCATGACCGCAGTGCAATAACTGATATAAGTAAAAGGTAAAGAATAAAAGATGTCAATATATGATGTCCCAGTCTCGGGCGGTGGATTGGCGGAATTGTTAGAACGTCAGACAAGATGCTTGGTAATATTTGTTAGTGTTGTGAGTTCAAATCCGGACATAGCCAATAAGGGTGGTAGACCTAATTCATCACACGATTTAATACCATCATCTATCATCCTGGGCGGTATTGGCGAATGGTTGTTATTACAGTAGTTGTGGGGTTGTTGTTGCGGTAGTGTTGTTGTTTGTGTTGGTGAGAAGTTATGGCTGTAGTCGACTGAGTAAAGGCGGTGATGGCGATTGTGGTAGTGATTGTGGTGCTGGTGGTAGTTGTGTAAACATTCGGTTAAGTCTCCGGTTCAAAGATACCTTCCTCCCTACCGCCAGCCAGTTAACGGAGGCTTCGTAAAAAGTTGTTGAGAGAACCCAGTTGAAATTCGAACCTTAGATTTCAGACTTTCCCCAGTGTAGAATGACGACCTAATATATTTCCATAAAAGTAAGAAAGTTGCCATAAAAGGTATTAAAGCCTACGCTAATATGGTTTGATCAATCGGCACTGACTGACTTATGGCAACTTCACAGGAAGTATGCAAGTTTTTCCGCCTTGTGAATTCGAGAACCTTCTGGGTCAACGGTTATTTAAAGGCGAACTAAAATCAACTTGAAGAGAATATTCAAAGATTTGTTCAGTCTGAGAAGAAATAAAGAATTGTATTAATCCCTTTACTTAACAAATTTTGAATTCAGCTTGTGGAGTCTAGGATGGGAACTATTGTCCTAGATACCCCTAAAATGTCCGGATGGTCATGATTAGGAAGCCTTTGATCCAGTAACTATCATCATCATCACTGGTTAACGTTCACTTGTCCATGTTCGCATGGGTCGGTCAGAATTGGTAAATTTTTTTCTACAGCAGGATGCCCTTCCTGTTTGCAATCCTCACCTCTTTCCAAGGACGATAATATTCCCCCCTGACCAGACATGTCTCAGAAGACTAAAGACAAAGGACAGCACAGGACATGACTGCGACGCTTGCTTATAGACGGCATGCAATATCAAACAAGAAGTAACACACTCACTCACATGATGGATTTTTGTCAACCAAATCTACTCAAAAGTTTTGGTTGGCCCACAGCTATAGTAGGAAACACGTGCTCAAGCTGTCATATAATGGGAATGAATCAGCATAGTTGGGAATCGAAGTCTGAAGATTGAAAGCTCCGAATGATCCGTCCTTGTTTTTTCCTGTACCTTTTTTGTATCATCTAACTGTCCGAATGTTTTGTTGTCGCCTGTTATGTTCTTGTTCCATTTTTTTATAGATACATATAGCGGCGTACGTGCACTTTAAGTCTCCTGTATTTAAGTACACACACACACACACACACACACACACACACAAACATATATATATATTATGTACGACTCTGTTACTCTTTCCTTTAGCCCCTTTCA